>NC_063452.1:23436670-23690669 GCF_020379485.1 Brassica napus
ATCATTGAGTCCTCCTCTTTCCGGACAACACATACAAAGAAACCCGCCAACAGTCACTCAAATAATTAGTGAACCGATGTTAGATGCTTAGAATTTTTTTCTTTCTCTTCTATCTCCCATCTATTCATCCATTTTCTTTAGTTATTCACTAGAGCAATTATGATCTGGAAGTCGATCTGGGGCAAGTGTTCGGATCTATTATGACATATCCATAGGGTGCTCAACGGACCCCCCCCCCCTTTTTTTTTATTAAAAAACGTTTTCGCACCTTTACATTAGTATTGGTACACAAAGAATTTTTTTTTATAACCTAATCTAGTGTATTCATATTTCAATTATAAGTTCCGAAATATAGCCTATTTTTATGTTTTAAATAGAGGATATTATCCTATTTCAATAACCGCTTATTAGTCATTACTAAAAAACATTCTAGTATTTATATTTAGTCATTTTCAAATCTCTTTTATTCGTTTTAATAGTCGAAAAGAAAAAAATAGAAAAAACTAGATATAGATATTATAGATATTCTCATATTCATGTACTACTTATCCCTAGAGAATACTAGATTAAATAGAACGATTTGAGAAAAGGATATAATGAAATTTTTTTCTGGGATTGGTTCTTCTGATAGAAAAAAGAATCTGTTTTATTTGACCGAGAGGGCCAAGAAACTGAAAAAAATGAATTGTAAAAACAAATAAAGATATATTATAGAATAAAAAAAAAGAAAAAAAGAAAAAGTTCTTATTCGAAGCGCCTCGTGATCGTCAACCAATTCTGTGCTTCAATATAATTACCAGGAGTAAGCGTTATAGCATGTTTCCAATACTCGGCGGCTTGAGCAAACCAAGCCTCCGCCATTTCAGAATCTCCTTGTTGAATGGCCTGTTCTCCACGGTCGGAATAGGCGGGTCAATTCCCTCCCTGAGAACCGTACTTGAGAGTTTCCTACCTCATACGGCTCGACAACCAACTCTTTTGTTTTGGTGTACCAGTTTTTTTCACTTTAACCTACTTTAACTTTATATCTAATTGAATGTCTAATTGAATGAGATTTCTTATAGATATTCATTCGGTTTTTCTTGGATTAAACAAAAGAGAGTAATTACATGAGTTTCAAACTTTCGTTTTGATTTAATTAATATATTAAATAATCTAATAATAATAAGTTTTATCTTTTCTCCTACCTTCAGAAAAAAAGGCATGTCCACTGTTATTAGATATTAGAATTTTCTGAAAGGTAACTATCCCGCTTTCATATATAAATTTCTATGGAATCGTTGAAAAAGACTTTTTTTTATACTTCATAAAAAAGAAAAAGACTTACTGTCTTTAGGATCTGATGCTACACCGCTGCTCAATACCTTAGGGGATCCACTCTATTACATAAGTAGATTCCTAAGATTGATCTCACATTATGATATAAATAAACAGCTCTTGTTGTATCGGTCCAAAACCTTTCCAGTTGATCTTTACGGTGTTTCCTCTATCAATTAAATCTTTTTTTATCCATAGAAATAAAGTATTTACGCATATCTAGTCTTCACTTCATATTTCGATCCATGAAGTTTATTTATTTGCTACAGCTGATAAAAAATCGTTTTGGACGATGATTATGTAGAAAGCCTTTTTTTTTTGTTTCTAGTATTTCATTGACTAGCTGTTCGTTCTTTTTTTCTATAGTGGAGATAGTGGCACGTAATGACAGATCACAGCCATATTATTAAAAGCTTGTGGTAAAAAGGGGTTTCGTTCTAATGCCCGAAAATAATATTCTAAAGCTTTGGTATGTTCCCCATTACTTGTGTGGATAAGGCCTATATTATAGAGTATATAACTTCGATCATAGGGGTCAATTTCTAGTCGCATAGCTTCATAATAATTCTGTAATGCTTCCGCATAATTTCCTTCAGATTGAGCCGACATCCGTTACGGTCGTCATTCGCTTTAACGAATTCTCCGTTTCAGAACCGTATGTGAGATTTTCATCTCATACGGCTCCTCCTTTAGGTGCATAATGAAAATAATAAATATATGGAAAAATTTGATGTCATTATGAACTATGCGGGGCTAATGTTTTTACAAGAAATCCCTAGCCAACCTTCCTGTAAAAGATCTTTTCTTACTAACAAGTGTATTCATATTCATACTAGATAAAAATAAAAAAGGAAACTCTAACAATTTCTTTGTTCTCAACGCCCCTAAATTTCCAGGAATTAGTCACTTCAACAGTCTTCAATGGTTATACGGGTATCCAAAGTACGGACGAGATGGATGTTTATTGTTCCAACCATTTTAATTAGTCCCAATCCCAAAGAAGAAGAAAGAAAAGGAATCTTTTTGAAGAAAGTTTTCGTGTTGTTGATTTCTCGGCGTAGTGCTTCTTCCCCTGTGCCTCCTATTCGTATATTGTATTAGTCTAGTAGGATTGATCTGTAATACGGGAACCGTAGGTAAAAACCTTTTGCTCAATACTAGAATTCATAATTGAAGCATCTAAGGCTGCACTAATCGTGGATACATGACAGAAGGGATTGCTTTTTTATATTATAAACTTCACCTTCAAAAGCGTAGATTTTTTTCAATACTCATTTTTTTCTATTCCAAATCGGTGAGCAATAAAAAAAAATGATAATGATAATCAAATAGCACCATCTCTGTAATAAGTAAATGCCTCTTTTTCTCCGGAAGTTGTCGGAATGACTCGTAATAAGATATCGGCTACAATTGTAAAGGTTTTATCAATAAAATTTCCATTTATACGCGATCTTGGCATAGGTAGTAATCCATTCTATAACTCTTTTTATTTCCTTTAACTTTTCTTTTGTGAGAAAATTTTCTCACAAACAAAGAAATTTTATAGTACGAACTAACATAAAAGCGGACTCATTTTTTATAAAAAAATATTCTATCTACTTCCAATTTTTCCGATCAAAAAAGGTATCTATTAACAATAATCTAAAAAATGATGAATAACTCGCTATTCACCCAGGTACTCAGTCATAATCCTGATGTCGGAGAGATGGCCGAGTGGTTGAAGGCGTAACATTGGAACTGTTATGTAGACTTTTGTTTACCGAGGGTTCGAATCCCTCTCTTTCTGTACTTTCAACTAAATAACCAATCTTACGTGATTGACCACAACGTATCAAATCAAATAAAAAAAATAGATATAAAATCTACATTTCTTTGCTATGGAAAATGCTGGGAAGAGCAAACAATGGATCCAAACCTCCCTACCAATCTATGATACATGAATAGGAAAAAAATTCCCCGACAAAATCCCTTACCTTGTGCCTTTTGAGTTTTAATCAAAAAAGCGGGCAAAGGGGAGTTGTCCGAACTCTTGTTTTTAGTGATTTTTTTTTACTTCACTTAGGTTTTTAAAGTCTGGCGAGAGTAATATTCTACGACAAGCAATTCATTTATTTTCAAACCGACGCATTTCCTATCTATTATTTGATTGACTAACCCTTCATATTGGAATGTGTGAAGAGTCAGATGGTTTGGCAATTCCTCGGGGGCAGATGACTCAAGAAGATTTTGAACCAAATTTCTAGAGTTTTGTTCATCCTTCACTGTAATAATATCTCGGGGTTTGCATCGATAACTTGGTATATCAACTATACGACCATTAACTAAAATATGCCCATGGTTAA
Source organism: Brassica napus (assembly GCF_020379485.1). NCBI lineage: Eukaryota > Viridiplantae > Streptophyta > Magnoliopsida > Brassicales > Brassicaceae > Brassica > Brassica napus. The sequence continues at coordinate 23,440,330 of NC_063452.1, forward strand.
CTAATTGGCGCGCTTGAGGAATAGTCAAAGCCATACCCAACCGAAAAAGGATGTTATCCAAACGCATTTCAAGTAATTGTAATAAAACTTGACCCGTTGACCCCTTGGCTTTTCCGGCGATACGAACATATTTAAGTAATTGGCGTTCTGTAAGACCTTAATGAAAACGCAATTTTTGTTTTTCTTCTAAACGAATACGATATTGAGATTTTTTTCCGGGGCGTGATTGGTTTCTAAGATCGCTTCCTGCCCTAGGCCTTTTACTAGTTAGTCCCGGTAAAGCCCCAGACGGCGTATTTTTTTAAAACGAGGCCCTCGGTAACGTGACATAAAGACTCCTTTTTTTATTGAAATTGTACAAAAACTAAACAAAATTAAAACTGAACTAAATGATAATGATAAATAACGTAAAATCCACTCCAATAAACTATTGGAATACAAAGAGTCAGAAGATATATTCTCTCAATATACAGATTTTTTTTATTGTATATACAATATATATAAATCAATAAATCACAAAAAGTTTCCTTTATTTTCTTCATTTATTTTGCCAAGATCTAACCCTTTTACTTTACCCCAATATATATTCCTATATGGAAGTTTATATGACATAATATAAATGGCGTGGTAACTCTTGGAAAAAGGTGAAAGAAGTCTTTTCAATCTTTTTTTTTTTTTTAAGTACATTAAAAATCATGTAAAAAAATGAAAAACTATGTAAAAGCCGGCTATCGGAATCGAACCGATGACCATCGCATTACAAATGCGATGCTCTAACCTCTGAGCTAAGCGAGCTCAACTAAAATAGTGTATACAAATTCACTAAACTACTAGATCGTATTAATTAACTATTCTATTCATATTTTTACTTATCTATTTAGAATTCATCATATTTTCGATATTCTAGAACAGAATATAGCTCAAATAAATAGTGACTATCATTAAATAAATAAAACAAAACCTTAATGAATTAATATAATATAGCAATATATCGACTTTCTAATTTTGATTTCATGAGTTTCTAAATAAGAAAATTTTAATTAGACCGGAAAGCTTTTTTTTAAGTTAAATGATATCTGATTTGAAATTCTTGGTTTTTTTGTTCTAACCTCATGTGATTATTATTATTTTATACTTTTTCTCTTTTTATTTTCTTTATTATTTTATAGAATTATTAGAATGAATATTCGAATATTCATTTCGAATATAATTTTTTAGAATTATTCGAATTTCAAATCTACGAAGTAGACTTAGAATCTTTTTCTATTGCACATTGTAGAATTCTAAGTTTCAATAATGATCATAAATTTCTTTTCATGGAAGTAAAAAAAACGAATCGACCGTTCGACTATTTCTTAAAATTGAAGACAACGATGAGAAAAGGAAGAACATATATATGTTCTCTAATATATAACCATATTGAATTGCAAATACAAAAATGATAGAATCTTTGTTGATTAAACTAAATCAATATGGATGGGGCTAAAAAAAATACAAGAAGATACCAAAGAAATAAAATAAGTATCTATATGTAATGAATTCCAAGGTTTCGGCATAAGAAAAAGTGGAAAGACATCATAATGAGATCCTAATCTCAAAGCAAAAAGGGGGATATGGCAGAATTGGTAGACGCTACGGACTTAATTGGATTGAGCCTTGGTATGGAAACCTACTAAGTGATAACTTTCAAATTCAGAGAAACCCTGGAATTAACAATGGGCAATCCTGAGCCAAATCCTGGGTTACGCGAACAAACCAAAGTTTAGAAAGCGGGATAGGTGCAGAGACTCAATGGAAGCTGTTCTAACAAATGGAGTTCAATCTCTTGTGTTGAATCAAATGATTCACTTCATAGTCTGATAGATCCTTGGTGGAACTTATTAATCGGACGAGAATAAAGATAGAGTCACATTCTACATGTCAATACTGACAACAATGAAATTTATAGTAAGATGAAAATCCGTTGACTTTTAAAATCGTGAGGGTTCAAGTCCCTCTATCCCCAACCCTACTCCCTAAAAAAGTCTGTTTGACACCTTACCTTTTTTTAGTTATTCAAGAATTCATTATCTTTTTTCATTCATCCGACACTTTTACAAACTCGAATTTCTTTTCTTATTATATACAAGTCTTGTGGGATATATCATACATATACAAATGAGAAAGAAATATCGATTTGAATTATTTCGAATCTAAATAATTTTTCATTCTAAAACTTAGAAAGTCTTCTTTTCGAAGATCCAATAAATTCCTGGTCCAAAACTTTTTTCATTTACTACTTTTGCGTTTCTTTTAATTGACATAGACCTAAGTCATCTCATAAAATGAGAACGATACTTCGGTAATGGCCGGTATAGCTCAGTTGGTAGAGCAGAGGACTGAAAATCCTCGTGTCACCAGTTCAAATCTGGTTCTTGGCATAGGATTGATTAATTTTGATAAGTTTATAGTCTTCAAATTAAACGTATCTTTAGTAAAAAAAAGTGCAATAATCCTTTATCCCCCTCTCTTTTTTTGTTCATGTTGTGGATCCATTCGTTCAAAAAAAATGTATAAGACTTTATACCTAATTCATATTCGAAAGGAAAGTTCTGGTTGAAAGAATAAAAAAAAAAGTAAAAAAAAAAGATCTATATCTATCTATAGTATCTATCGTTGAAGGGCAGAAATACCCCCAACATTCATTAGATTAGATACAATAGAAATAAAATTTTAACCCCCCCCCCCATTTATTGTATTGCTTTCCGATCTTATTTATTCATTCCCAGTTATGTGACTAAAGTTTACTAAGTTATGTGCGCGATACAAAGTTCATAATGCAGAACTCTTTTTTTTTTTAGTTCATCCTATTGGCTCGGCTTTTAGGAAAAAAATATCTTTCAAATTGGAGATTAAACTATCTATAATAATATGAATAAGACCTTAATTCTTATGTTTGTTTGATCTAAAAACGACTCGAATTCAAAATATTCTGCGAAGGTCCGTAGTTGTAGAAACTAAGACTCATTTTTATCATTCAAATTTTTTATCATTCAATAAGCATCTTGTATTTCATAAAAATTGGGGGCAATATAATCCTTACGTAAAGGCCACCCTATCCAACTTTCGGGCATTAAGATCCGTTTCAGCCGCGTATGGCTATCATAAGTGATTCCTAACATATCATAAGATTCCCGTTCTTGAAAATCCGTACTTTTCCAAACCCAGAAAACAGATGGAATTCTGGGATTACTCCTGTGAGTAAATACTTTTATGCAAACTTCTTCCGCTTGATTGACACCATATTCTATTCTTGTAAGATGATACACACTGGCTAAGAGGCCACCTGGTGCCACATCATAGGCACATTGGGAACGTAAATAATTGTAACCATATACATATAAAATTACAGCAATAGAATGCCAATCTTCGGGCTTTATTTGTAAAATCTCTATTCCTTGATAATCGAAGCCCAACGATCTATGAACCAGCCCGCGTTTGGCTAGCCAAACGGACAAAGTGCCCTGCATCTTTTTTATTTCCCCCACACCTTTTTTATATAAATTTAAGTATTTCACATTTACCATGAGTTCTAATTTATGAAGATTTTTTTCTTATTCTCTCAAATCCTCCCTAATTAACTAATTCGTGGGAAGATACTGGGCTTTTGTATTTAAAAAATGTTTCAGTAGAGATCTCTGAAGTAGATGATGGTGGATAGAGTAATTCTTGATCATAATTTCCAGCCTGTGTACTGCGTACAACAAAAAAACTTGTGATTACAATAATGTTGATCTTTTAGTTAACTCCAAGGACATTCGGAATTTCATATCGGATGACACCTTTTTTGTTAGGGATAGTAATAAAAATAGTTATTCTATATATTTTGATATAAAAAAGAAAAAATTTGAGATTAACAATGATTTGAGTGACCTAGAAATTTTTTTTTATAGTTATTGTAGTTCTAGTTATATGAATAATAGATCTAAAGGTGACAACGATCTGCACTATGATCCTTACATTAAGGATGCTAAATATAATTGTAATAATCACATTAATAGTTGCATTGACTCTTATTTTCGTTCTCACATCTGTATTGATAGTCACTTTTTAAGCGATAGTAATAATTCCAATGAAAGTTACATTTATAATTTCATTTGTAGTGAAAGTGGAAGTGGAAAGATTCGTGAAAGCAAAAATGACAAGATAAGAACTAATAGTAATCGTAATAATTTAATGAGTTCTAAGGATTTCGATATAACTAAAAACTACAATCAATTGTGGATTCAATGCGACAATTGTTATGGATTAATGTATAAGAAAGTCGAAATGAATGTTTGTGAAGAATGTGGACATTATTTGAAAATGACCAGTTCAGAGAGAATTGAGCTTTCGATTGATCCGGGTACTTGGAATCCTATGGATGAAGACATGGTCTCTGCGGATCCCATTAAATTTCATTCGAGGGAGGAACCTTATAAAAAGCGTATTGCCTCTGCTCAAAAAAAGACAGCGTTGACTGACGCTATTCAAACAGGTAAATGTCAATTAAACGGTATTCCGGTAGCTCTTGGGGTTATGGATTTTCAGTTTATGGGGGGTAGTATGGGATCCGTAGTAGGCGAAAAAATAACTCGTTTGATCGAGTATGCTACCAATGAATGTTTACCTCTTATTTTAGTGTGTTCTTCCGGAGGAGCACGAATGCAAGAAGGAAGTTTAAGTTTGATGCAAATGGCTAAAATTTCTTCGGTTTTATGTGATTATCAATCAAGTAAAAAGTTATTCTATATATCAATTCTTACATCTCCTACTACCGGTGGGGTGACAGCAAGTTTTGGTATGTTGGGGGATATCATTATTGCCGAACCCTATGCCTATATTGCATTTGCGGGTAAAAGAGTAATTGAACAAACATTGAAAAAAACCGTGCCTGAAGGTTCACAAGCAGCTGAATCTTTATTACGTAAGGGCTTATTGGATGCAATTGTACCACGTAATCCTTTAAAAGGTGTTGTGAGTGAATTATTTCAGCTCCATGCTTTTTTTCCTTTGAACAAAAATGAAATCAAATAGAACAGTTAGTTTATCATAATTAAATGAAAACCCTGAAAAATTCATTTTTCTTTCGAATCATTTTTTTTATCGATATTCTTGTTTACTACTCAGTAAACCTTTATCAACAAGATAAAAAGTGAATTTTTGCTTTCGGGAAGTTCTAATTCGACTAGAAAAATTAAACAAAGTTTTTTTCCTCTCTTGCTTGCATATGGATAGATAATTCAAATAGAGATATAGATCTATAGAGAGTCTTGCATCGTTTTGCATTTCCCGAAAATTCCCTGTTTTTGGATCAGATTCCAATCAATTTTGTATAAATTTTTAATGGAATAAAGTTTTTTCTTTATTAATGACTACTTTATTAATGACTATTAGAAGACAAAAAGAACAAAAAGAATAATAAATCTAACAGAGAGATTATGATAATACATCTATTTTATTTTGAAAGATTAATAAGTCCATTTATTTAGTTTGGCGTTTCTTGTACCTATTTTTTTATTCTATTTCTAGTAGGTTCTATTCTATATATTTCTATTAGGTTGTATATTAGTATTCGATATATATTTACTTAAAGATACTTAGTATAATTATATAATATATATAATAGAAATAATAAAAATACAAGATATTCTAAGATATCTTTAGAATTCAGAATATAACAATAACAGGTACAAATATTAAATTGAGGTACCCCATTTTATGACAACTTTCAACAACTTACCCTCTATTTTTGTGCCTTTAGTAGGCCTAGTCTTTCCGGCACTTGCAATGGCTTCTTTATTTCTTCATATTCAAAAAAATAAGATTTTTTAGATCGGATGAGGCCGAATCGTATAACTCCCCTTTTTATTTTAAAAACTTCGATTTGATAAGACCCATTTGGTAGAATATTGTATAACACATAGATTCCTACAAACATAACTAAAAAAAAGCTTTTATGCATGTGTAAACGTATTATATGGGGTAACTCAATTTGCGCTCTTTTGAAAAAATGGATCATCATCGGACCGCTGGATGAAATTCAAGTCAATGTATTTATTTGTATGTATATAGTTATAGGGGATCATATAAAGGAAGGAGATGTTATTATTTTAGATATAAACAATTATATAAATTACTCCTAAAGTAAAGGTTCACAACAAAATAGTTATAGTTGATGAGAGTTACTTTGAAAACAAAAAAAGGAAAGTCATATTTTCTCAATTCCAAAAAATTGTATAACTGGATCTAATATATATGAGTTGGCGATCTGAATCTCTATGGATAGAATTTATAACGGGGTCTCGAAAAACAAGTAATTTCTGTTGGGCCTTTATCCTATTTTTAGGTTCATTGGGATTCTTATTGGTTGGAACTTCCAGTTATCTTGGTAAAAATTTTATATCGTTAGTTGCATCTCAGGAAATCTTTTTTTTTCCACAAGGGATTGTGATGTCTTTCTATGGGATCGCGGGTCTCTTTATTAGTTGCTATTTGTGGTGCACTATTTTGTGGAATTTAGGTAGTGGTTATGATCTTTTCGACCAAAAAGAAGGGATAGTACGTATTTTTCGTTGGGGATTTCCTGGAAAAAGCCGTCGCATCTTTTTACGATTCCTTATGAAAGATATTCAGTCGATCAGAATCGAAGTTAAAGAGGGTGTTTCTGCCCGTCGTGTCCTTTATATGGAAATTAGAGGTCAAGGGGCTATTCCTTTAATTCGTACTGATGAGAATTTTACTACACGAGAAATTGAGCAAAAAGCTGCTGAATTGGCTTACTTCTTGCGTGTACCAATTGAAGTATTTTGAAATGAATTCATTTTGAAAGTTTAAAGACTAAATCCTTTGGCAGTAGGAAGAAAAAACGAAAGAATTGCTTTCTTTTTTTTCAATTGAAGATTCATCTATTCTTTTATGCTCGTTTTTTTTTATATATTTGATAGAAAAGAAAGGGAGTTTATTCGTCTCGAAAATAGAATCATATTTTTTATTTTAAAAATAAAAAAGTACTTTTAGTATTGATCGAAAAAGGGGAAATAACATCCTGGAAATACAATTTTTTCTTGATTCAAATTGTAAGTGTATTCTGAGTCTATTTCTGTATTCTTTCTAGATTCAAAGCAAAGACTAAGTATTGAATCAAAAGAAAAAGATAAAAGGGATTATAGGCTCAATACATTCTATTTGAATTAGAATAGAAACTCATGCTCGATAGAAATAGTAGATCTAATAGAATCCACAAATGCGGTAGGTTCATTAACAATTCACAGATTCAAAATGGCAAAATAGCATTCATTCTTTTTTTTATTTTACATCTACAGTCTTTTTGCCCTGGTTGATCTCTCTCTGCTGTAATAAAAGTTTGAAAACTTGGATTACTAATTGGTGGAATACTAGACAATGCGAAACTTTCTTGAATGATATTCAAGAAAAAAGTGTTCTAGAAAAAATTTATACAATTAGAAGAACTATTCCAGCTGGATGAAATGATAAAGGAATACCCAGAAACCGATTTACAACAATTTCGTCTAGGAATCCACAAAGAAACGATCCAATTCATCAAAATACACAATGAGTATCGTATCCATACAATCTTGCACTTCTCGACAAATCTAATATCTTTCGTTATTCTAAGTGGTTATTCCTTTTGGGGTAAGGAAAAGCTTTTTATTCTTAATTCTTGGGTTCAAGAATTCCTATATAATTTAAGTGATACAATTAAAGCTTTTTCGATTCTTTTATTAATTGATTTATGTATCGGATTCCATTTGCCTCACGGTTGGGAACTAATGATTGGTTATATTTACAAAGATTTTGGGTTTGCAAATTATGAGCAAATTTTATCTGGTCTAGTTTCTACCTTTCCAGTCATTCTTGATACAATTTTTAAATATTAGATCTTTCGTTATTTAAATCGTTATTTCGTTATAATCCTCACTTTAAAAGCGTGAAAAAATCTTTTTTTTTAAATTTAATTTACGTGATAAAAATGTTTAAAGATTTTTACTGGTGTATTTGAAAAAACTATAGTTATATTATTTTGAATTTATATTAAATATGAAAATTATATAATATACTATTGGACTTGTGTATACAAATTATTTTAAGTAGTATTATTTATTTTGTGTTCTGTTACATATTATAATATATATATATATATATATGGAATAATAAAGAAGCCAATATTCATTACATTTATAATTAAATTAGCATAAAATAAAACTATCGCTATTTAGAATCATTTTGTGGTAAATAAATAAAAACAATTATTTTTATCTATTTTATATGGTATGTGATTAAATTTACATGATATTAAAATAGAGGTATAGTATATTTTTAATTTTCTATCTATTAAATGATTTCTACTTATATGATTTTATGATTATTTTATCTTGTTGAAAAAATATAAATCTTTCAATGCCACACTTTTAATTTATTAATTTATAATCATTTTTAAAAATTGTTATTAAATATTTATTATTCAAAATAATTAATTATCATATATATTTTAATTTTTTTTTGAACACATATATCTAATATATTTTAATCATATTAGATAGTTTTGTAACTTTTAATTATGAAAAAAATGAATAATATTTTGTGTACATAAATAATTAATTTTATGATTAGTTTAGTGATAAGTATAATATATATTTATATGAACCAACTAATTTTTCTAAAGACTCTAAATCAATATTTTAGTGATGACATGTGTCATTTATAAAGGTTGTAATGTTTTTCAATTAATAAGAGGTTGTTAAATTTTATTTTTTTATTATTTCAGCAATTTCTGTTATGAATTTTAATAAAATCTCTGTTACTTATTTGGTTAATTTTGCGATAAATATTTTGATAACATTTTAGTTAAAATATATTTTGTGTCAATTTATTGACTAAATGATTGTAATTTTCTATTTATGAAAATATAAATAAAGGAGTCAATTAATTTAATTGACTTCATAATAAATTAAATTATTTTGTTGTATCTAAACTTGAAAAATACATATACTTATTTTCAAAAAAAAAATATATCATTAATTTAGCGTTTTGGTCAATTAATTCATTTATCAAATAATTTAGAAAAAACTAATAAATTTTTGGAGAAATTACATGTTTACCACTTTCATGCAATCACTTTTCTTTTTTACCACCAAGGCACATTTTTAAAAATATCTTATTCATTAAGTGGAAAAAGACTCTGATGCCCTTATTCTTTATATATATAATAAATAACTATTTAAATAAATAAAAATCTTAAAAAATAAAAAAATAATTTTTTCAATTTTTTTTTGGATTATATTATTTTGAAATTAAAACCCTAAACCCTAAAACTCAACTCTAAACCCTAAACCATCGGACCTAAACCCTATTTTCTTTTTTAATAAGAACCCTAAACCCTTAAACATCAACTCTAAACCTTAAACCCCGAAACATCAACTCTAAACCCTAAACCCTAAACCTTCAACTCTAAACACTAAAACATCAACTCTAAACTCTAAACCCTAAACTTCAACTCTAAACCCTAAACCATCAACACTAAACCCTAAAATATCAACACTAAAACCTAAACCCTAAAAAGTAAACTCTAAACCATAAACTCTAAAAAATTAACCCTAAACCCTAAAACATCAATTCTAAACCCTAAACCCTAAACCTTCAACTCTAAACCATAAACCCTAAACCCTAAATCCTAAACCCTAAACCCTAAACCCTAAAACCTTAGAGTTGATGCTTTAGGGTTTAGATTTGAAAGTTTAGGGTTTTAGGATTTAGGGTTTACGTTTAGGGTTTAGAGTTGATGTTTTAGGGTTTAGTTTCGAAGGTTTAGGGTTTTAGGGTTTAGGGTTCGAATTTCAGAAAAATATAGGGTTTAGAGTTTAGGGTTTACATTTAGGGTTTAGAGTTGATTTTTCGGAGTTTAGGGTTTATAGTTGATGTTTCTTGGTTTAGGGTTTAGAGTTGATGATTTAGGGTTTAAAGTTGATGTTTTAAGTTTAGATTTAGGTTTATGGTTTACGTTTACAGTTTAAAGTTGATGTTTTAGGGTTTAGATTTGAAGGTTTAGGGTTTAGGGTTTAGAGTTGATGTTTCGGGGTTTAGGGTTTAGAGTTGATGTTTCATAGTTTAGGGTTTAGGGTTGATGTTTTAAGTTTAGATTAGTTAACCATATGTTTTTTTTGTCAAAGTTAATCTAAAAGTTATAAATGTATTTTAACTTTCATTAAAGACGAGGATAAAAGTGGTTAGTGTAAACATAAAAAGTGATACTTTGAAAATGATATTTTTGGCAATTTCCCTAAATTTTTTTATTATTAAAAAGATGAGACCTAATGTTTTATACAAATAAAATGTTAGAGTCAGTAAATTAACATCAAATAAATTTTATAATTAAAAATTTATCACATAAATATATATCACAAATATAATCAAAAAATTTATAGATATTATTACAACTTCGTAACGAAACGGGATGAAATAATTAAAAACAAAATTAAGTTATATTTAAGATAATTTCATATTTTATATAAGTATATAATAATATAATTAAATAGTTTTAAAATAAACTAAAATAAAATTGTTATAACATCATTTATCAAAATATTTCCGCGCATAAAAGAACGGGTCATAATCTAGTGTTATAATATTAAAGGTTATGTCCAATAAAATGTTTCTGTTTTAATATAATAGATATATAATTAGCCTATGTTTGTTATATAATGCTTTCCCCAACTTTATTAACTACTAGGAGGGTGTCCGCGTTTCGCGCGGAATATTGTTTTGTTGTTGTTAAAAGTATTATTTTTTTGGATAATGTAATTATGTGATCACTTTTATTTGTTAAGAAAGTTATTTGGTGTTTTTATAGTGTTATGTAGTAGTAATAGTGATATTTTAATATATTGTGTCTTTGTTTTTTCAATAATATGTTTTGTCTGTATGGTATTTGTTAGTAGTGAATTGAGCCTCTAATGTAAAAATATATTGAATTTCAATAACTTTGCATTTATGCATTTGTTGATTCTAAGATTAACGGTTTCAGCTTCAAAATTTTCTTTTATTTTTTTCATATTTGTGAACATTATAACTTTCAAGATGTTTTTGCATTTTTCTTATATTTTGACATTGAGCCTTCAACATCTATGTATTTTGTTTACCTTTCTCGTATGCGGTATTTCTCATCATCACCGAAAAAGACTCACCCCTGCTCTTGTTTTTTATCGCCTTCTTCACCTTGAGATTTCTTGTATTTTTTGTAGATTGGGGTTAGGAGTTCCCAGTTGTACGGTTGTTTCTCGCGTCGTTTTAGGCTGCTCCATTCAATATTGGATCCTCCTCTTCTTCCTTAGATTTTAGCTGATGTTAGGAACTGCATCTCTTTGGGCTGGGTCGGAGTTTAGTCGTTTTTGAAGTTGTTTTCCTCGTCGTTGGCTTACCATCAGTACTCCCTTCTCGTCTTGGTTTTCAAGATATGGTTTTTAGTGATCTGACTTCTATAGCTCGAGGACGGCTCCACGATTTGATGATTTCGTTTTGTCTACTCTTCCATCTATGTTCCCTCATCTTGTTGCAACTTTCATCGCTGCTTGTGTCTCTGTGACTCTCTCTTTCCCCATGTTTGCCACTCTACGTTTGGATAGTGCCTCCTCCGAGTATGCTCTGTAGATTTGGAATATTGTTTCTGGTCTCAAGTCTGGGCTCATGTTTCACAGGGGTTGGCTTCCGTTCTCCCTCACTCATGTTGTTCTCTTCTTCCCTTGCTTCACTTAGTATAAGTGTGCGGTATTAGTCCATTAGACCTTTGGTCCCTTCTATCCAGAGCTTTGTGGTTCTTCACCGGCATAGGCGTCTTGTTTGTGCTTGTTTAGTTTGTGAGGTGCTTCTGACCTCTTAACTGGTGGTTGTGCTTATCGTTCATTATGTATGTATTTTCCTGCTTCGTGGTGATTTTGGCTTTCTGTTGATTATTCTTTCTCTAACCCGTTTTCTTGGTTCTTTGCATTGGTCCTTGATCACGCTCATTTGTGTTTGAGAGATTGCTTTATCTCAAGATTATCTTTCTACATTTTACTGACTTTTGATTGTTTTGGCCAAGACACTCTATGATAAAGTGGGGTAAGTTAGTTTTCGTTCTCGATCGCCTTTGAGCTCTGGACCTTTATTGAGTTAGTGTTACTTTGCATTTTTTTTTCTCTGTGATTATGGAGATTTTGTGTTTAGATTATGTGTTCTGCTTTAGTTTTGTTAATATTAAGATAAATATATAGTTGTAAATGAAATAATAGAAAATAGTAAAAAATAATAAAATAGCAAAAATTTATGTTATTTTTAGCTGTGAATAAATTAAATATTTAAAATACATTTTATTTTTTAGCTTATTTTTTTATTCGTTTTGCAATTTTTTTGAACAATAAAATAGATTAAAATAGATTATCAAACTTTAAATGATGATGATTAGTGTGAGAATGATTAGATAATGTATAATTAGAAAATATTGAACCAAATTGTAATAATTTAAAATAAGAAGAATCTAAAATGTAAAAAGACAAAAAAATGACACGTGTCAACAAACCACCTTTCACATGTCATAAGAAAAGAGAAAAAGTCTGCTATATATATATATCGATTGATTTTAGCTTAGTATACGGTTCATATGGTTTGGTTAAAATCAATTGCAAATATGTTTTATACATAGAGAACCGGTTTGTTTCGGATTAGTGTCAACGTGTATAAAGTGTTTTTGCACACATTTATTATCAAATAACCGAAAGATTTTGTTTCTCTCGTCTCCTACATTTCATCACCTCCATGAGAGACTGATTTTCACCTTACTATCGGTTCATTCATTTCTTCTAATATTAACAAATCACATAAAAATATATTTTCTAAAGAAAATGTAGAAAAAAAAAGTTAGTGGGATGTGTTCTTGGCAATGAAAATGTGATGATCTCCCTTCTCAACTGATTGGATTTAGGCTCGGATCATGGTAGCAAGAGTATTTCCGGTGATACTCCTCCGATCCAGAAATCCAGAAGATGATCTTGATGTTTACAATAGCCATAATGGTTTTTATCCAAATACGCATACGTTTTAATTAATCCTTCGCATCTTTAATGATAATGACTCTAGATTAGAATATGGATATTCACAATTTGAGTTCGATTCAAGCATCATCAATGGTAAGTGTGACACATCACCATTGGTACATAACAGGCCATCGGAACTCAATCATGATGTTGATGTTGAACAGTTTTAGGACAATTTCGGTTAGATATTTTTTCGTGGTGGAAAAAAACCACTCCGCTGTCAAATTAACTAAAGTGTTATCAAATTTTGATCGCATGGTTATTTTTCTTCGCGTTAGATGATGCTTTGGCCGTAAAATTTGGAATTCATGAAAATTATAAGATCTATTGAAAAAGGTATATGATGAGACATGAATAGAAGAAAAGCTTTATAAATAGGTGAAGGATCTCTTAAAATCTATATTTTGATATAACGTATTTGATATCAAAATATGGATAAATCTTATATAATCTATTAAAACTGAAGTACAATTTGAAAATAATCCTTGCTTCGTCTAAATATTTACAATTCATGTCACTGTCTTAATTGTTATTTAGCTACATTCCTAAACCATAACCTCAGTTTCAATTGAACTGTCACCCTAGATTCTAGGTTCAACGTTAACATATACCCGATAATTCAAAAATAAAAAAGCTTGCAAAGCTATAATTGCCTAGAACTTATTTGATCTTCAACCAACCATTCGAAACTATGCACACCTATATATTCGTGATATTTGCTAAATCAACAACCTAATCATTTATATTTATTAAAGGATCTCTAATAATATATTCCCTTTTAAATGTTAACAAATCACGGCAGTGATTAAATGTACAAAACTACATAATTCTAAAGAATGCAATTTTTAAACTACTAATAAAGAAATTTTGATTTATAGTCTAATAAAATATCAACAGTATTTAAATTATATGAATATATAAGAAATTAACCAATAAATAAATTGATATTTTTATGAGTATAGTTTCATGAAATAAAATATAAATAGTTAGCTACTATTAATATTTAATGATATGGTAGAACATGTTATTATTGATATTTTTATGAATATAGTTTTACGGGCTATTGCAACAAACAGGTAAATATTTATCAAATATAAAACACACTATAAATTAGGTTTGAGTGTTCGGGTACCTGTTGTATATTTTAAATTTTGGTTTTAATTTATATCACATACTAGATCTCATTCGGGTAAATTTGTAAGTACGGATCATGTTCAAATATAACACATCAATTTTGGTTTTAATTTGTTTCACATTCTAAAACCCATAAAGTAACTATATATCGTTTGGATTTGGGCTATATCGGTTCGGGTTGAATATATCCAAAGTTAAATCCAAAATTTAAAAATAAAACATAAGAAATAACAACATATTTATATAGAATTGGATATTTAAGGTACTTATTTAAAATTTAAATATTTAATTTTGGATATCATTTCAAATAAATATAGAACTAAATATTTGAAGTATATATTTATGTTTCAAGTGTTTATATTTGTGACTATTTCTGACATTTGGATCGGTTATTCAGATTTTTTGGGTTTATCAGATTTCTTTAAATTTTTCGGTTTTTTGCGTTACCGTTCGGATTCGGCTAATAACACCTCAAGTTCAAATATGTTTCGTACATGATCTATTTTTTTTATTATTACATTTTAGACTAAGTATGGATCAATTTTTTTGGTTTAGGTTTGATTCAAATTTCGGGTTATGGATTTTATGCCCAATTCTACTTTAAATAAAGAGAAACACAATTTATCAAAAACTATCCCGCGCTTATCCAGTTTTATTTATTGTTGAAACCATATATACCACTATGTAAAAGCGACAATACATAGTGAAAGATGTATTCTTTGTATTCCTTTTGTTGCAAAGCCATATTTTTATGATAATTGAAAATTGGTCATCCCAAATTTTAATTCATAGTTGAATCAATAAATTTGATTCTACACAGTAAAATATCTATTGCTCTTATTTGGGCTAACTTTGTAATACAACAAAAGTCAACGCAATAATAACACAAGACTCTCTCCAGGGATTGACAGCTCTGCTTTTTTAAAACATATGAGAGTGACATGTCAATAAATGAAAATAGTTGAAAAGCTAATAAGAACATTTCATGTTTAAATGTTTCCAGTCATTGCAATGTGACTTTGTTCTTTGTTCATGTTACAACCGGATGACATGTGAGTTTTGGAGACGAAAGAGTGATGATCGTTTGACTTCTCTTTCTCTCTCTATGTTTCATTGATACTGCACACACTCTGGTCCCTTCAAACCCAGAAGATCTATCTTCCTTGCAGTGCGCTCCTCATGGCAAAACCACTGCGTTTCTCGCCGTTATCGAAGATCGAATCGAGATGGGTACCACCGCCTTTCTTGCCGTGAACGCAGATCGAGTCGTCGCGCCGAGATTTGAATTGGGAGATGGGTTTATCATTCTGAAGATAAAATTTTCAAAAGAAATTAATCCACAGGAGACGGTCAAAGATCGAGAAGGCCAAAGAAACTGTTAATCGAGAGCTCCCCATAAATCTATGGAAGAAGAAGTTATTGATGTTAGACTCAAATGGCTTGGATTGTTACATAACAGAAGCATCAGTCTAGGTTTGAGTGTTCGGGTACCTGTTGGATATTTTAAATTTTGGTTTTAATTTATATCACATACTAGATCTCATTCGGGTAAATTTGTAAGTACGGATCATGTTCAAATATAACACATCAATTTTGGTTTTAATTTGTTTCACATTCTAAAACCCATAAAGTAACCATATATCGTTTGGATTTGGGCTATATCGGTTCGGGTTGAATATATCCAAAGTTAAATCCAAAATTTAAAAATAAAACATAAGAAATAACAACATATTTATATAGAATTGGATATTTAAGGTACTTATTTAAAATTTAAATACTTAACTTTGGATATCATTTCAAATAAATATAGAACTAAATATTTGAAGTATATATTTATGTTTCAAATGTTTATATTTGTGACTATTTCTGACATTTGGATTGGTTATTCAGATTTTTTGGGTTTATCAGATTTCTTTGAATTTTTCGGTTTTTTGCGTTACCGTTCGGATTCGGCTAATAACACCTCGAGTTCAAATATGTTTCGTACATGATCTATTTTTTTATTATTACATTTTAGACTAAGTATGGATCAATTTTTTTGGTTTAGGTTTGATTCAGATTTCGGGTTATGGATTTTATGCCCAATTCTACTTTAAATAAAGAGAAACACAATTTATCAAAAACTATCCCGCGCTTATCCAGTTTTATTTATTGTTGAAACCATATATACCACTATGTAAAAGCGACAATACATAGTGAAAGATGTATTCTTTGTATTCCTTTTGTTGCAAAGCCATATTTTTATGATAATTGAAAATTGGTCATCCCAAATTTTAATTCATAGTTGAATCAATAAATTTGATTCTACACAGTAAAATATCTATTGCTCTTATTTGGGCTAACTTTGTAATACAACAAAAGTCAACGCAATAATAACACAAGACTCTCTCCAGGGATTGACAGCTCTGCTTTTTTAAAACATGTGAGAGTGACATGTCAATAAATGAAAATAGTTGAAAAGCCAATAAGAACATTTCATGTTTAAATGTTTCCAGTCATTGCAATGTGACTTTGTTCTTTGTTCATGTTACAACCGGATGACATGTGAGTTTTGGAGACGAAAGAGTGATGATCGTTTGACTTCTCTTTCTCTCTCTATGTTTCATTGATACTGCACACACTCTGGTCCCTTCAAACCCAGAAGATCTATCTTCCTTGCAGTGCGCTCCTCATGGCAAAACCACTGCGTTTCTCGCCGTTATCGAAGATCGAATCGAGATGGGTACCACCGCCTTTCTTGCCGTGAACGCAGATCGAGTCGTCGCGCCGAGATTTGAATTGGGAGATGGGTTTATCATTCTGAAGATAAAATTTTCAAAAGAAATTAATCCACAGGAGACGGTCAAAGATCGAGAAGGCCAAAGAAACTGTTAATCGAGAGCTCCCCATAAATCTATGGAAGAAGAAGTTATTGATGTTAGACTCAAATGGCTTGGATTGTTACATAACAGAAGCATCAGTCTATGTTAGATTTTCTCATTCCGTAAAATACAGTTTAAAGGTATCTTCTTTAACTCTTTGTTCTTCTTTTGCAGATGGTAAGCTTTCCATGAGTTGTGGAGTTACCTAATGGTGTGACCAAAGTGCACAGACTTGGTGACTTGGTGCTAAGCGAGTGTGATTAGGAAGTGTGGTGAAGATGGATGTTCTCATGTGACAAATAGACAGAACTAACAGTTCTGCGGGTGTTGTGTTGTGTGATGTTCCTGAGACCTTAATATGTCTTTCTTCTATTGGGTTAGCAAGTATCTTACAGTGGGATGGATAATTTGAGGAATCTTACAGTGGGATGGATAATCTCATTCCATGTTTCGTTTTTGTAATCCTATGTCTTTTTACTGGTCAATTTGCGTATTATTTCGTCTTTATACATATGAAATACGTTGAAGTAGTTATGAATGACCAAAATAGTGCTGTCGACGACCAAAGATGTGATCCACCTTTGTTTCTTTACTAGGTAAAAGTCATTGTGACAACTTAATAATTCAAATTTGGACGTACCTCCATACCGTACTATCTTCTACTTAATTTCTTTATACAAAATTACATTTAGTAAACACATGACTTTCACAATATATTCCACAATAAGCAATTAAGTTTTAACAAAAGAAAAAATTACCACCTAACATAATATAATACTATACACAAAACAAAACTATAAATTACACAAAAAAGAATCTCATCTTCAAGAAAATATCAATACATTTTTAAAATATAAAACATGCTTAAAATGTAAAAAAAAAAGATTTAAAAGAAAAGTTATAATAAATACCAAAATATATTATTATCTACCAATCAAAATTTACTCAAATAAAATATTTATAACATGTAACTAAAATATAACACATATCAAATAAATAACTTCAATAAAAATTCAATATAACATGTAACTCCCGCAGCATAGCGAGGGTATTGACCTAGTTAATATTAATAATGCAACAAAGATTTGAAGCTCACAAGAAAACTATTCCCTTAAAGATAACTAGATCTCGATCCACCAACCGCGCAGATTTTTGTTTTTATTTATTTTTATATAAACATTTTGTTTTCAATTCTAAATTAGTATATATTAAAATATATATGTGTCTATCAATTTTTAAAACATAATAAGTTTACGGTATATTTTTTTCATTGAAAAGATTGTTTCAAATTTTTACATGTATTTGTATCTTCATCTATATATATATTTTCAGATTATTATTTCATTATTAAAATCATAACTATATATATAAAGATTAGTAAAATATTGCTTTATTGTCATATTCAAAAATATTGTAACATTTCACAAATTTAGAAGGTTTTTAAAAAAATAAACTTTTCGCTTCATAGATTTATATTATTGAATAAATAATTAAACGTTTAGTTTTTGTTTAATTTTTAAAGTAAACTATATAGTTTAAAATTTGTTTTCATTAGTTTAAGATAGTAAAGATTAATCAGTGTTAGATAATATGATTTTTGTTATTAAAAAAAATCTTTATAATTTTAAAAGTTAACATAGACAAATATTTAAATAATTAACATATAGAGGTATAGTATTACAACATTAAATTATATCTATTTAATTTATACTATCTATAAATCCAATGGATCATCTATTGTTTAAATCTAATTATTGATAGGCTAATAAAAATTTCTGGTAGACCCAAAATTTAAATGATAAGATTAGAGATTAAATGTAACATGACTTTATAAGAATAGATCTTGTAGGTCCATTTTAAAAAAAAATACACATGAATCAAAGTTGTGACTTCTGTTTTAATATATAAGATACGTACACTATTAATAAAGAAGACTCACAAAGAAAAGTATCTTTATTTTTTTGATGAAAAAACAAAAGAAATTTTTTTTTTGCAATTTACTTCACTTGATCTATTGTTCTCTTCATTATATCATTTATTGATTTTTGTTATATATATATATATATATATATATATATACTAGTGGTATTCGTATGCTTTATTTTTACATGAATTTATAATTCATTTTATAGTTTTACTAAAGAAAATATGTTAAAATATGAAAATGAAAATATGTTGAAAGAAAATAATATTTTTTTCGGATTCATTTGATAGTGGTTCAATTACGTCCTGATTTCTTGGATATGTTGTGGTGATGTTTGTTTCAATTTATATAACATGCTATGGATTATTGGTATTCTATTAGCCAGGAAAAAGTTATTGGTATTCTATTATACAAGATGGGTAAACATAATTTTAGATTAAATGATAGTAGTACAATGTTTAATTTTTACATAAATTCTGTATATATTTTTAATATCATATATACCTGATGAATTTTCATAGTTTTCTTGTAATAAAATAACACTACATAATAATGAACCGTTAAACCAGAAAATATCTATATAAAAAAAAAAGATATGTTGGAGCTTTATGTTGCCATTATTGTCTTGTTGAATTTGACTTATCACTGCTCTCATCTAAAGTGTTTTTATACTGCTTTTGTGTAGTTTATTTTGCTAAATTTGTTCGTCTGATACAAGTATGACAGAGGTTCTTAAGCAAAAAAAAAAAAAAATTATGACAGAGGTTGGAGAAAAGAAAACTTCATATCACCATTATTAATCAAAATTTATCTTTACGGTACTATTCGTTTTCTGCGCGTGTTTGTGGACTTTAAAAAAAATATATTGTGTATGTGTCTGATTACTTCAATATGTTACGAAGTATATGCAGGTACGGCCATTTTCTAACACAGTTGTGGGAGAGTGGTATCTTTATTTTTGGCTACATCTTGAACGGTCATCAGGTTTGAAATGTTGTGCTCGCGGTGGAGTGATAAGTTGTTTGTTATATGTTGCTGAGATTTGATTTATTTGCAGGTTTGTGAATTTGTGTTTTCGGGTATGAGCCTGGCTCCGTACTTTGACCTTGTTAAAGGTAAACTTTTTTTGTTTACTCGATGTTGACCACTTTTTATACAGAAAAGCTTTGTAAGTGCTCTGAAAAAGAGGTAGATGGTATGTGTAACTCTCATATCTTATCTCCAGCCAATCTAAACGATAGCAAGGATCTCCTCATTTGTACGTATTAATAACACTTCTTGCATTGTTTTTTTATGGTTGTTCGTATTGGATACATAGTTTTTGTGTTTTCTTTTAATTCGGAGTATAATAATACGTGTGTATTCCCATCAACCACATCTGATTTTTGTTTGTTCTCCTCCCAGCCAAGTCTATCCCAATAAGTGTTCTCTTCGTTAATCTTTCCAGTGCAGAGCATGAGAAGACCGTAGAGATATGTTGCGCAGGTCTGGTTAAATATAGCGCATGGGTTAAACACTATGATTTGCCCAATGCAATTTTTTTTACCCTATAATTATTAATATTGAAAAAGAAATAAAAGAAAATGTTTAATTTCTTTTTTGTTTAAACTTTTAATTTATTATAGTTTATACTTTATTATATATGTACATACATGTATTTTGATATAATGATGTATAAAATATCAAAATATAAAATAAAATAATTAATTAAAATAATTTATTTGTAAAATAATAATAGAAACATTAGGAGAAACTCATATACTTTGAAAAATTGAAAATTATGATTTGAAATAAAGATTTTTATTCATTATATTCTTGAAAAGTGTCTGGTTTTTTTTAATAGAACCCCCTAAATTTTCTAAGTCCTGCTCTGAGCCTTGTCGATGTTTTTATACAGCAAGTACTCTTCCATGCCTACAATGTACTGAGCTCCAGATTTGTTGTGGATGAGGCATGTCTTCATAAATGAACTTTTCTGTCTGGTTGTCTGCGTATTTGATGTTCGGCCAGCTCCATCAGGTTCAAGCTTTCTGTAAACACATCGATTTTTAATGATTTCCTATCACCTTGTGTATACATTGGGTTAGATCGCAGCGTGAGGATTCTGCAACACGTGACATGAAGCTGAAGGTGTACAGTGCGGTGTTGCATGTGTTCATGTTGTCAGTAGAAGCCAAAGGTGTAGTTTGGAAGGCTGGTAGTAAGCCTGAGATAACAACAAAGTGGAATTTAGAGTGCTCCGGACAGGCGTATAAATGCAGCAGGACGTTGTGTTGGGGACAGAGGTTGAGAATACTGTTTTCTTACTTTTGTTATCAGATTGAGTGATGACTTGTTCGTGTTGGTTATGTGGCTGAAGTCCCATATCTGAATAACAAAAAAAAGTAAATGGTTATGTGGTGTTTAGAATGTGTTCTCTCAGGAAATAAGTGTAATGATGATTTAAGAGAAAATGGGCCTTGGTCAACTCGGTAATGCAGTCTTATACGCCGATGTTCCTTCCTAATTTGACGGGCAAGCTAGCCTGAAACATGTGAATCGGTGAACTGTGAGTTTTTGTTTATGAGCAGAGAACGTGACCATCAATAACTAAATAACGCAACAATTACTTTATCTCTTCTTCCCCTCTCATCTGTTGTAGGGTGGATAGTGAGATAGTCAGGGTGTAACCAAGGCCTCATTTATCACATAGTGTTTTAGACAAATAATTTAGGGTCAAAGATGAGCTTTGTTGTGAGATTGAACTCAGATAGCGTCACCTGAAGGTTCTTCCCATTAACTCGTCTAGGAATTCTGGCAGTGGTCTCTCATGGGCTTTCTCAGCATATGTGTCATGAGTATGTGATCCTAATATATAAGAAAACATGTATATTTATCAGGGCACTCACGGTTTAAAGTGTATTTAAAATAGAGCTATTACATGTATATGTGCTATCTCTATAGCAGGACGGATAAAACTTATATCTATTTCTAGACTTAGAAAAAAACAAAATAAAATGTAAGGTCAAGTACCTTCGTACATTTTCATCAAGAAAAACCAAGTACACACCCATAAGATCACCCCTCTTCTTGACATTCCTTGCTTCCCAGGAACGTAAAACATGGGTGACAATAGTCTTACGACGCCGGCCTGCTTTCAACTCACCGGAAAGAACATGTGGATTCGTCATAGTTATAACTGGTGAGTTATAGAGAGATAATATGGTACGAAAAGAAAGAACGGCAATAAAATGGAAACAACCTTTTGAGGATCTATATATATACAAACTTTTAGTATTGTAGAAGAGGGACGGTGTGATATAGAATTGAAGACGAAGTAGTGGGAGCCATTGCAGACTTCAAATCTTTCCGAAGGAGATGAGAGGTCACCATTGTTGTAGGATGTGTTTGCAAGGAGAAGATCTGAATAAATTAGGTGGCTCAATGAGATTTGGCAAGTTCATCCTCACTATTTATAGTATCGATTCCTCAGAAGTTGAAAAGAGATTAAGTAAGGGGAAATTAAAGATGACCTAGTGGGAGAGATGGTAGTGGGAGAGATGGGTTGAAGAAATTAATGGTGAAGCGTAATGACTTGGTTTCGGTGTTGAGGTAATGCGTTACGTTAATGGCGATTCAATGTTTAGGGTTGGCGGATATGATGAAGAAGGTGATTCTGGTCGACTGAAGTGTTGGGCCGACAACATCTATTTTAAGGCCCAGTTTAAGGAATCGCTGATTGAAGAAAAAACATTCTCTTCAAAAAAAAGGGACGCGTGAACAAAAGAGATAGCCAGTCGCGAGCCGCCAAGTGTCCAAAAACGCCTCATCCTCTTTGGTGACGTGGAAGGCTGTGAGCAGAGCACAAACCTACTTTATATATATAAGATATTATATGTATTTGTATCATCTTTTAATAATATAACTAGATTTTGATCCGCGCTTCGAAAGCGCGGGTTTTATGGGTTACGAAGTTGGATATGAGATAATATTTTGAGTATATTGTGCATAATTTTGCTATAAAGTCGTATTATATTGAATACAAAATTTGTTTAAAATTATATAACTTATGAATAAGTTTATTCGAGATTTTTTATATACACTCTTATGTAACTCTTTCTTAAGTATGAAAATTTTACCTAAATTTGATAAACGAACCCAACCAATACGAAATACAGGTTGAGGTTCGAGATTGGGAAAAAGTACCTATTAGATTTTTTTGGACATGCGGGTCTGTGTTGGACTCCGAGTATCCAAAGTACCTAGAATGTTTTGTTCATATTATGTATATTTGAGTAATTCATATATGTTCTGAGTATAAAAATATTATTGTAAATTTTGGATTCGCGTTTTCTGTTATAGTTTCAGGTTTTGGGTAAAATTTCAAATTTTAAAAATATATTTAAAATATTGGATATTTTTGGTTCTCGGGTAAGATTTTTTGGTCTTTTAGATATTTAGTTATTTCTGGTATTTGTTTAATTTTGGGTATTTTCGTGTTTTGATTTTTTTGGCTTTTCGGATTCTTTAGATATTTTTGTCCTAAATACTCGAACCGAACTAGACTCATTACGTAGCCAAATTACATAGTAAATTTTACAGATACTTGAATTATTGACTCAAACTGACCTGGAACTAAAAGGAACCGATTTGAACCCAAAAAAAAATTTCAAATACCTAGTTGGATATAAATGCCCAAGACTGAAAGAACTTGGACCTGAAAGAAACCGATTTATATTTGATCCGAATACCCGAATGCCCAAATCTAACCTTTCATTATTTTTTTGTACATTTGATAAAAGTTACATTTGTTCAATTGGTGAAACTTAAGATTTATTTGAGAGGTTTTTGGATAATTTAATAGTATAGATTTGTAGGTTTTTTGTTGAGTAGTAAAAAAAATATTTGTTGGGGTTTTGATAATTTTAAACTTATTTTAAATACTAAATAGTTATTCATCAATAAAATAAAATAAACATAATATATAATTTTTAAACTTATCTTAATTATGAAGTTAATGTGATATATTTAGAGAAGAGTATAATAAAGTGTACGTGATATTATATTTTTGTGAACCAAATTTATGTGGTCGTATATATATGGTATAATCTTTTCGTTTACAAAAAGATATGGATCCAATAAATAAAAGCTTTGACTAAATGATTATTAGATAAATTTAAGGTAACATATTGTTTGTCCAAATCAAAGTAAAACCAAAATATCTATTCTATTAAAATAGCAGTGTGACCATTGATAAAAGTAGGGTCCAAACAATTATTTCAACCACTTATTATTGTCTTTATATAAATGTATCTAATTTTATTAAAGCACTAACCACGTTCTATTTGTCTAACAAAAACAGTTTTGTTTTTCTTTCTTGAAAGCAACAGTTACGTATCTCTTTTTCTTTTTGTAACAACAAGCAACAATTACGTATTTCTTTCACAACAAAGTTCGATTTATTGATTTAAGGATTGACGAAGCATATAGTTGAAGAACAGAAACATAGACGATGGTCGATGAAGAATCAGAATGTGATGGTGGATCCTTATATAGCCATGTGTTATCAACAATCGGTGCCCTATTCTTAATAGGTTGCTTACTGCCATGAGTTGAACTGTTCCTAAAGAGTGTGATGGCGGGTTCTAATAAACATCTATTCTATTAAAATAGCAGTGTGACCCATTGATAAAAGTAGGGTCCAACAATTATTTCAACCACTTATTATTGTCTTTATATAAATGTATCTAATTTTATTAAAGCACTAACCACGTTCTATTTGTCTAACAAAAACAGTTTTGTTTTCCTTTCTTGAAAGCAACAGTTACGTATCTCTTTTTCTTTTTGTAACAACAAGCAACAGTTATGTATTTCTTTCACAACAAAGTTCGATTTATTGATTTAAGGATTGACGAAGCATATAGTTGAAGAACAGAAACATAGACGATGGTCGATGAAGAATCAGAATGCGATGGTGGATCCTTATATAGCCATGTGTTATCAACAATCGGTGCCCTATTCTTAATAGGTTGCTTACTGCCATGGGTTGAACTGTTCCTAAAGAGTGTGATGGCGGGTTCTAAAAAACAATGGTCAAATTTGTTTTGTGAAGAGAAGACGAATTCTGAAACCTACAATGGTGGTGCGACGGTGATGACGTCACTTGGTTCTTGACAACCAGTAACCTAATTTCAGCACGTGTTGGACTTATTATGGTTGTAAATTTGTAATGGATTATTTCAAAACCATTTTGTAAAAGCCTTTTGGGCTTAAGCAATGAATCAAACATTGACAAAAAAAGCAATGAATCAAACATATGACAAAAAAAACATTTTCTCTAAATAGCCAAACAAATACAGATAATATCATATTTACAAAATATTAATATAAATAATTGAAAAGCTGTTAAGTTGACATCTTTTTTTTTTGTCATGTGTTGGATTAATATTGAAACTTGAACAAAGGATACATCAAACCAGCAAAACAAAGATTCTTCCGGAGCCAGTAGCCAGCATAGTAAACAATACTATCTGGAGCCAAAGATGAAAATATAGAAAACAACACATAAACTAGAAGACACAGACCATAAAGGCAGATGACTACAAACATCTAGACGAGACTCAAACCCATTCATACAAGAAACAAACCGGACTGTTAGCTAATAGATAACCGTTGCTGTAGACTGCGCCTCCTCCTCCTCTGCGCCTGTACTCCACTGACCTCCTCCAATTCCAACTTAAACTCGCCATTGGACTTTGAAAGGACTCACCACGCACCTTCTACGCGCCTCCACACCACAGCAAGGCCACCCAAGCCTTACTTAACACGATTCTTCTCCATACAGCCGGTAACCATTAGCCAACCACCACAGGCCATAGCTCTGACAAAATCGATGTCTGTTGCGTCCAGATCTGAATTTCTTCACTTCAATCCGGAGACATGAAGCTTCTATTCAGATTTGAGACCATCTAAAACTAAAAAGAGCATAAAACTAGAAGAAACATGCAACCACCTTCTCACGGAACCAACGGCGAGATGCCGCGGCCGGAGAAGGTGAAAAGACGACGACTCTGCTTTTTTTTTTCACTCGCTCTGCCCTTTTTTTTTAATACGGGTGAGAACATGACATCTTAAATAATATTTATTTTTGGTTCATTATTATAAAGTAACTTTTTTGAAATTCAATTCAGTATCTATTCTATTAAATTAGGAACATGACATATATGCAATGTTTTTAAACCCGACCCGGACACTGAACCGGACGACTTACTGGGTTGATGGGTCACTGGATCGACCGCGGATTAACCGCAGGTTAATAAATGAATTAATTTTATTATATAATAATATATCAGCTATGTAAATAAAAATATAGAAACTAAAGTTTAATATTTTGTAAATGTTTTTAAAAAAATAAAATAATAGTTTGAATATGTATATATTTTATGTTTAAAAACATTTAGAAAATACTTAACTTTAGTTTTTATATTTTTATTTTCATTTGACATACAACATATCAAAAAATAGTTTAGACTATTTAAAGTTTATAAATATTTAAATCTCTAATGTAAATAATAAATTAAACTTTAAATACAAAATAAACCAAAAGTAAAAAATCATTGTAATAAATTGTCAATAACGAAAATAAACTAACATCAAATCACATCAACTAATTTTGGTTCTCTCTACCATCGTTCATTTCATTTTCTTCAGATGGCATAGTAAAATCTTCATCAAAATCTAAAAATCACAAATATAAAACTAAAAAGTGAAAACCTAACTTTTTTTTAATCATCACTTAGAGCATCTTTATCCCACAAACCAAACCGATCTAAATCAAGCTGGTTTTGTTTCTTATTATTTATTTTTTTGTCTGATTAAAAAAAATAAAAAACGAATCTATCGCGGGCCCCCACGTGTCAATGGGGCCCGCGAACAGTACAAAAAACCATGAACAAACGTTTCCTCTTCTGCGACTTTTGCAACTCGTTTCTTCTTTTTTGTGGTGGTCCACGCCCTGCTTTTTGGGTAAAATCCGTCCTAAAACCATGCGATAATGCTGCTCTTAATTTCTTAATTGAAAATTTAGAATATAAAACATTATCTAAAAAAATAATTAAAAACTAAAAAAAGAAGTAAAAGTTATTTATTGGTTCAACCAGTGGTTCAACCGGTATCGGGTTCCGGGTTTTACTGGATATTTGCGGGTTTTTGCGGGTTTCTAAATATTGGATTTTTCACAAAACCAAACCGGATTTTTTCTGGGTCACTGGATTTACCGGTTCAACCACGGATCCGGGTCGGGTTTCAAAACACTGCATATATGTTATGTTTAATTATTTATTCATTCTATTAATAATAACTAACTTCATGCATTTAATTTATAACCTTCCTTTTTATTTTCTTTATTTTAGAAACCCATAACTCTAATTTATACTAACTAGAATTCACGAATACATTATATATATGAGTGAAAAATTAAGTATAAATTAGAATTCACAAAATAATGTAGAATAATGACAGTTAATTTAAATTTGGTTAATAATTATTATCTATAATAATAATTTTATGTTGAACGGCAGATCCTCTAATAATAATAAGGTATGAATAGTACTTTAAAGATTTAACCATTTCAATACTCATTAATTATTTATTAATAATTATTCTTTATATTATTTAATATTTATTAAATTAAACCACTAATATAAAATCAAGTTGAAATAACAAATTATTAAATTATCAAAACCATAATGCAAGGCTAAATTATCTCAAATCCTTAAAAAATAGTTTCATTTAAAATGAAAAATAAATCATATAAACTAAGTTTAATAAACTAAGTTTAATAAAATTATAGAAAAAGTTTAAAGCATACAAAAATAATATTATTAATACATAGCGGGTTGAAAATATAAAATATTTTATTTAAATTAAAATATTAAAAATAAAATCAGTGTGAAATAAGTTTAACAATGGGTTATATAAACAAAATCATAATACGGGTCAGAATTATTTTGAGTCTTCAAAAATTAAGTCCTATTTAAAAGATCAAAAATAAGTCATATAAATAAATTTTAGATAAAGTTCAAAAAAAAATCAAAATATATAATTTTTTTTAAATCATAATTTTCATTATGTAAAATAATTTTTTCAACAAAAAATATACCCGTCCTTTGAAGAGCGGATTATAATCTAGTTATTAGTTAATGAAAAGGTCCAAACAACATTTTTTAAGTAGATTTATATAAACTCTTTCCCTTTTAATAGTATTGATTAATAATTTAAGTTAAAAATATGTATATTCTCTATGTTTCATATGTAAATTGTTTTAAGAATTTTTTGTTTCTTCACATTATAATTATTTTTTCACATATTTATGTAAATTTTAATTTTACTAAAACCCTATAAATGATTATATTTCACTGTTTTATTTATAATTATATTAGTTTTTAATAAATATTTTTAGGGATTTTTTAGTAAAAATAACAATACCTGTTTTTTGGAATAAAAGCATCGTACGTTATCAAAACAGTAGTATATTAATTTACACAGAACACTCGACTGTCTGCCGCCACAAAACTTTCTATTGGAAAACACACATGAAGCTGTTGACCAAAAAAGAAAAGAACACACGTGAAGTAGCTCTGGTAACCAAACAACACATGTCTCTTATGCAACTTCGCACTTCACCTGCAACTCCGACGGCACCTCCTCTGTATTTCTCCTCCGTTTCGGCGTCCCGTTATCAGACGATGAAGAAGAAGTATAAGATCTCTTTGACGGGATCCGAACCGGGTCGGGTTCACCTGAATTCACTCTCCACGGAAAGTTCAGCAAGGCGCGGGAACCACGCATCCTAAAAGCAGCTCTGTCGTAAGCCAAAGCTGCATCTTCCGCCTTCTCAAACGTCCCTAACCAAACCCTCGCTCCGAACTTCGCCGGATCTCGAATCTCCGCCGCGAATTTCCCCCACGGCCTCTGTCTCACTCCTCTGTAATGCTTCCCCTTCGCCGGCGGCGCCACCTCCTTCGGCTTCTCCGCCACCGCTGCGAGATTCTCCGCCGGCTCCGTTTTAACCGCCGGAAAATCGTTATGAGACGGATTAGCCGGGGGCTTATCTAAAAAATCGCTGAGACAGCTCAAGTCCGATGACGGAGATGACGTTTCACAGGCTGCTCGGTTGAAGGCGTCGTTGAGGACACCGTACACTAACATATCCTCAGAATCATTCTCTTTTAACGGCAAGTCTCCCCAACTCTCAGTGAAGCAAGAACTCGGTATTGACTCACTGAATTGTAACTCCGTCTCTCCTCCTAGCAAGTGACGTCGTATCGACTCCAACACAGCGTACTCGGTTTCTGTTGCCGCCATAATCTCGCCCTGTCCATACATTATTACAGAGAAAATAATCTTTTTTTTTTTTTTAATGTTTTGGATTGAATTGTCAAAACATCTAAAATCTTTTTCTATGCGGAACGATGGTGAAGAGGTTTACATAGTGGATGCTAGAGTAGACGAGGTTCATGAACCTGGAAAATTTATTATAAAAGTCTTTTTCATGATTTTTCAATTTTATAATATAGTGGGAGTGTGGAATTTGTTTTTTTGGACAACTAGTGTGGAACTTTAAAAACTGATAAATAAATATGAAAGTTGTGGATTTTTCATTACCACGAAGGTTCGTGAATTTGAACACGTGAGCTTTATCCACACAATGAAGCTGAAGTGTCAAGATTGACGTCATGAAATATACGGAAGCAAGTGTTGATTGGTCTCTCTTAACTTGTCCCTTGTTTTTGTCTATGGGTTTTGAATTTATATTTCGGTTTTATAAAGCAACTTGTCCCTTGTTTGGTTTATTAATAGAACCAAGCTCTTGGGTCTACTATTATTTGTGGAATATTAAACTTTAAAATTTTAAATCAAAATTTGAATTTAGTTGAAAGAAATTGACCTCTTTTAAGTGATATTATAGCTGATAAAATATGAAAAATACAGAGCTAGATAATATTAAAATTGCAAATGTGTGCTTAATTAGCGGTTCCTAAATATATTTTGGTTTAATTACATGAAATCTAGCTTAGATTTTGGTTTTGGTGGTTAAATAAAAAAATCAAAGTAGGTAGGACATAGCTAGTTCGAATGGGACACTTAATAAAATGTCTCCACAAATCGGGATACATTTCTCTTAGACACAAGTTAATATCTTCTCACGTTTTCCCTTTGCCTTTCCCTTGTTCTAACTAACTAGGATAAGATAGGCGCCTTGTGTATAGTAAATTTATATGAAAATTATTTAAAAAATATCGCATGGAAAAAAATTTATATTATTGATCGAATTAATATATTTGGCTCTTAAACAATTTTTTTTAACTTTTTTTACTAATTACATGATTTGTTTATTAATGAACTGATCTCATTTTTAAAAAATATTTTAGGTCAAAAAATTATTTATCGCATAAAAACCTAACGTTTAGGCCGAAGAATCTCATGCCTACTATCTGGTTACAATGAAACTATGTCAACTCGGTTTTATATCATGATTTAACAATTTAAAAGTTAATTATGGGTATGAAAAGTTTACGTTCACGTGTCAATTTTATATATCTTCGATAGTCTTCTCCTTTTTGTGTCATTTTGGTTATTGCTCGATATAAATATTGATTTTTGAGTTTATTCTCATTTCTTTTTTTTATTTTGGCCTGAGATTTAGGAATGTTTAAGATTCAAAATTATTAAAGAGATACAAACTTAGGTTAAGATCTGCACCTTGTGCAGAATAAATATATATTTTATATTTTTCTGCATATTATGAAATAATAAAATAATAATTATATATTAAATAACTAAGAAATCAGTTACTATTATGTAATAAATTGGCTTGCACATATAAATCAAATGACCGCTCTTGTTTATTCGCAATCATTTTAGAATAAATAAATCAAAACAATCAATCTTATCTATCGTATATGATATATAATTAAATTTAAACAATATGAAGTATATATATATATATATTAACATAAACACCTATTAAAATAAAATTATTTATTTATATGATTTTATTATCATTGTATCTTATTATATAAAATAATTTAAACATTGATCACAAAAATTTATGTGAGACTTTTAACAGTTTTAGTAATTTATACTCGTTTTGAAAAATTCAAAATAAAACATATACAAAAAAATCTAAATTTTTAATATATGATTATAGTAATTGTGTAATTTATTTTAATAGTAAACAATTAAACAAAGGGGTTGATTGGCAAGTGCTTTAGAAGTGCTGTAAGATCTCTCTACAGCCCAAAATTTTGCCAATCATGCTTTGTAAAGATTTTTTAAAGCTACAGTTTTTTTTTTTTTATATTTATTTTTAGCTGTGGAAAGCCATAAATCTAGAACACTTATTTTTTGCCTTAGAAAATTTATATGTAAGTCTTTGAATCTTTTTAAACCTACAGCTAATATTC
The DNA here is from genome assembly GCF_020379485.1 of Brassica napus. Lineage (NCBI taxonomy): Eukaryota > Viridiplantae > Streptophyta > Magnoliopsida > Brassicales > Brassicaceae > Brassica > Brassica napus. The sequence goes on from NC_063452.1 coordinate 23,471,801, forward strand.
TACAACAAAATTATCTACAGCCATATCAAAAAAAATCTACAGATTTATTTCTAAAGCAAAAATATAAAGCTACAGCTCCTTCCAATCATCCCCAAAAATGATAGAAAACATACAGATTATTAGCAAATCTTTATTATTTAAAATTATTAATTACTATATATGTCATAATCACATTAGGTAATTCCGTAGGTTTTATTTAGGAAATAATATATAATAAATAGTCAAATTTCTTTAGTTAATATCATATGATATCATATAGTTGGTATTAAATGTTTCTAATGAGATATAAAAATCGAATTGGACCAACATGTTTTTCAATTTCAATGTGAGGCTGACACGTATGACTAATTAACTATTTAATTGATTGACACATAAGCAAAAAGTTTTTTTTAATTATTACAAAATTGAAGTTACATCTATTCAAATGTTGATTTTGTTCGGTTTTTAACGTCATTGTCATTTTAGAACTTCTTTATGTTGAACAAAAAAAAGAAACTCAAAAACATTTCATGTTTTTTAGAAGTATAAGAAATAACCATTCGTGCTCTAGTAAAAAAATCTGCAGTACTAGAAACCTAAATTCCTAATGATAGTTTTTTCATGCAATAGTTATAATATTTTGTTTCATCTCTGTAAAATTTCTTTATATTTTGCCTGTTTGTTCGAATAACCTTGTATACATTTCTTTTCACCAATAAAATTATTGAGTTTCCGTCTTTTCCTCTCTATTCGTTAAGCCATACAATTACAAACAAATTAATGGTGGGTCTCTCACGAGTGTCCACTTTCAAAAGATACCTCTTTCACGGAAGCATAGTTAGTCGATAGTCAACAGTCAATAGTCACTTTCTAAACAAATTTGAACCATGATATATAACATATAAAAAGGAATAGACTAAACATGATATATATAACACATAAAAAAGAAATAGACTAAATTTGCTTTTCTCGACCAAATCATTTTCATACTTTTTGCTAATAATTTTTTGAGCTTATGAAAATTTGAATTTACTAAGACTAAAAAGAAGCTATAACACACTTTTAAGTTCGGTTGTTCAAAAAGTTTAGTTATTATTGTTTTTCTAATTCTAACTAAATCTAATGCTATTGGAAGATGAATTCTTTTTATTTTTATTCATAAGATTCAATTTTCAAAATATCATATGTATCCACGTGATTTTCAAAATCCATGTGATAATTCTTACAAAATATCTATTGCACCTCAAGTCCAAATTATATATCCAAAACTATAATTCATTATATTTTATATACTTTTACATTTTTGAATATATAATTATATTTATATTGTTTTATCATTTGTGAATATATATATTTATAAATATCAAAATTAAAAAAAATAGTTTGAAAAAGCATTTTCAAATTTCAAAAATATTTTGAATTTCTTTTTAAAAAAAAATCGAAAAAATTATAAAAATTTCGAATTTGAAAACATATAATTCGAAATTATAAAAAAATAAATTTTATTTATTATTTATATATCTATAAATCAATTTTGTCTCTTTAATGAAACATGTTTTGGATATACAAATTCATGAAAATCTATACCAATCTAAAGAAGTTATGCTCAAATTTTATAAGTCATGTATATACATTTTCACAATCCACGTCATTTTAAAAATTGATAGATTAGAGCGAAGACGCATAAACTTGTCCACCCTCACTATTTCCATAGTATCCTCGTAGCAGAACTTGAGTAGTGTCCACTTTGTTTTGTTTTTTTTCCTTCCATCAACTTACCGGTAGTATCTTCTTCGCTCAATAATTTGGAAACGCTTTAAACATATTTGACGTTTTGCAGTTATATATGCTAACCGTAAAACATTGAGCCAAAGTGGCAACCGAGAATTAATGATTTAAATGCTACAAATAGAATTCTGAAAACATGTTTGTTGCGAACTTGTGTAAAGTTTAGACAATGATGATTCATATCCGTCACATTTAGCTGACCAGTCACAGTGGATCAATGGAGCAGGATCTCAAGGAATTCTCGACCATCCTTTGTGATGCTCTAATCATGACAACTGAACAACCCTTTGGTTGATACCAGTCATCGAAACAGGATATCCTAACCTCACGAGGCCGAGATAAGTGTTTCCGCGATATCAACATGGCTATAGTAGCTGCAACGAGCCGTTTTCCCTTGGTTGTCTATGGCGCCCATTATTAAGCCACATGAAGCCACAAGCTCTTTAAACACATGCACAATCGCCAAAGATCCAAATGTTGTTTATTCTTATATTCGTGATAATTACGAAAATTAGTTATATATTTGTGGCTGGAGAGAGTTACCTGAATTTGTCTTTTCCCGGCGCCTGCGTGGATAATTGTGGAGCCATATGTTTGTCTCTTAGGCCAATACACCTTTCTTTAGAAAACCCACTAAGAAGTTCATTAATAACTACCAAATTGTCTCCTCTATGGACGTTTATTTACTTCAAATTTGTTTTGTAAAATGCTTTCATGTAGTAAGTCTTTTATCATGTATTATAAATTTTGAATTGCTCTCCTCTTTAGCCTATCATTTCCAGTCCATATACAGGGTAAAATAACTCTTCATTTCTATATCAGACAAATTGATGAAAGATAAAACTTTTTATGTGTTTTTCTTTGTTATGTTCCTTCTGATGATGTTCTTCCGTGATTCTCATATCTCACAATTTGTTAGGGAGAGTGAAGGAACAAAATCTGATATTTTTTGCCTCGGATCTCCATCTCTATCTCACTCATAGTTGGTCTTCACAATCACATATAAAAACACTATCAGAAGTTAACTGTTTACTTTATTGATCCTCATTCTTTTTTTCGACTGAAATGATCCTCATTCTTCTGATTACTTTCTTTCTTTTCCTCTCTACGTCCTTAGATCTAGACACTTTCCCTCTTTTTTACTCTCTCTGTCATTAGGTCTACTCTCTCTGTCATTAGGTCTAAGACAGTTTTCACATGATGGCTTCAGTGCTTTTAATCACCTAACAGTAACATTCACCATGATCATCTAAACCTTTGCAAAACTTGGTCATCTTCATCTTGCATTGAGTGAAAAATGGGTTCTTGTATTCAGTGCCGATCCAACATTTTCAATTTTTTCTTGACGTCCTAAGCTCACTTAAAACTTTATGCTTTTGTTATTCATATAAAAAATTTGTATGTCCTATATACAACTAAAATTTTCGCTTAAAATATGACGCCCTAAGCAGTCGCTTCTCTCGCCTATGCTCGAGACTAGCCCTGCCTGCATTATAATACGTCGGCACGGCTCTGTATACGTCTTTCAACTTGACTTTGGCTGGGCTTCAAACCCATTGTGTCAATCATCATCTATTTTTTTCTTACATAATACTCTCTTCCATAAGAAGGTATATATTATGGAAGAGTATTATGTAAGAAAAAAGGTACATCAATTATAGTATGTTTATAAAAGAAGAAAATGTTGGAAAGGATAAAAAGCAAAAGGTACTTACTAGTAGAATAATACAATGCGAGGACAGATCGAAGGAAGGGAGTAATATGACCCGTCAGCAATTCAGAACTTTGAAGTGGACCAAATCTTTGATTTTGATGACCACTGACTTTTCAAACATTTCTTCTACTAGTATTAAACTCAAAAAATCTATACGTGCAAACAACCCACCGCAATGTTTGAGTTTTTCTTCAGCGACTTCAACGGAAGTCGATAATAATTCTTGTTTTTTTTTTGTCGGCTTTAGATGAGGGAATTCAAAGATTCTCTCCACAGATGAATTGAATGAATGAATGAATGATTAGCTTCTTTTCATAAGACCTGAAATTATTAAATTTCAGTTAACCATTTTATAATGCTGAGTAGTTGTCACATTGACCGATTGAAATTCATTTCATGAACCATATTTGTATGGAATTGACCAGAGAAAATCGCTTAAGCAAATTGTTTTTGTCCATTTAACTCGCAACGAGAAATTGTTCGAGATTATTCGCCAAAAAGGTTTTAGACAGCACATTTCATTATTAGCTTCTTTCAAAGATCTCAGGGCTACAGTTTTTTCATGTTTCACATCTCCATGCTATCTTTACTATTCTTAGATTAAGCTCATAATAAATGGCTATATAATTGCTATACGCCAGAAATTTTTTTTACATTGATCATCTGTAACCTCGTGTAAAAGTATATTAACTAAAAGCACTATGCTTTTTATGCAATTCTTGAATTCTAAGAATATATATATATCTCTTATATATTAAAGCACAAGTCACACAACCAATCCTATTTTACCATATGTTTTAAGTTTCATTTATCAAAAAAAAGTTAAAAAGAATTTTTTTTGAAACAAAACAGTTTTTGTCATCTTTTCCTTGCCACGATCTCCACCTCCTCGTCCTACATTAAAATCAGTTATTCCACAAATTTGTTTATTAAATGGTTTCAAACAGTTTAATTTTTTCAATGAGGTAAATGATGCTTTCATCTCTCCCATAATTTTATTTTGATATAGACAACATCCTATCCTCTTTCTTTTTCTTTTCTGGACGAATTTTCAATCTGATGGTGGCTGTATAGTAAATGAGTAACTGATAAAGTATCTTAATTCCAGCAATTAATTATGTTTTGTTGTACAGTTTGCATTCCTTATGTTTTTGTTTTTTTATTTCTTTTTTTTTTTTGCAGAGGAAGATTGAAGAAGAATTAAAGGGAAAGGAGACAACTTACACGATGACTCTCAGCCCACATTCCTGTTCATGTTTTGATCAATAGGTCAGATGCAAAATCTTTTAATTATTCAAAGAAGGCATAGAACAAAACCTTGACCACTAAATTTGTTTCTTTTTAAACAATAGTTAGTGTTGTAAACATTGTATGGTTGACCAATTATTAAATATCGAATTTGTAAAACTCTTAAATGACTAATTTTGGACAGTAATTTATATAATAAATATCATGGGATTAACATATATAAATATATCTAGATATGGTTGAGGTGAATTCGTTAAAACAAAAACAAAATATTATAAATAATTATTTAAGTATGCTTACATCTACAATAATATTGGTCGACCAAGTATACTATCTAAAGCATGCAATTTTTAATATACTAAAATATCATGTTATCATAATTTATTTTCTTCCAATTATTCAAATTTACTTTTACTAAATTAAACTAAAAAAAGGTTTTTGTGATCAATTAAAGATACGAAAAAAAAACAATGAATTAAATATATACTAGTATATATGTAAAGCGATAGCCAGAAATCCATTGGATTACGTACTTCTTTCAGAAACTTCTAATCAGAAGCTAAGTAGCATAAAGACATAGTTTTATCTTTGCGTTTATAAGTAAAAGAAAACTTGTTTGAAATGCAAAAAGTTGGGAATTCATTTTTAAAGATATAAACAACCTCAGTGACAAAAAAGAGATACAAACAACTTAGAAGCAAATGCAACCGAACAAGTAATAGAACTTTAGAGGTCTTCTGCGATAAATTTTATATATGAAAGAGGAAAATAATATACACTAATATATATAAGTTACATGGTCTGCAAGTAAAGCGATTGAACATGACTCCAATTTTATTTTATTTTAAAAATAATTGTATATATTAGAACTTAAAATTTATTTTAGAATTATAGTCCTATATTAAAGTCTATAATTCAAATAAAATTAAACATATATAAAGAGAGATATTATTTTTTTAAAATTATATAGTTCAATATTTTTTTGAACATGGCATGGAAATAATCTGAAACGTTACTGAGAAATGATAAGCATACTAGAATAAGACCTGCGCCTTACGCAGGAAAAATTTATATGAAAATTATTTAAGAAATATCGTATGGAAAATAAAATTTATATTATTGATCGAATAAATATTTTTGGCCCAAAACAAAAAAAATTTAAAACTTTTTTGTTAATTACATAATTTGTTTACTAATGAACTGGTCTCATTTTTAAAAATATTTTAGGTCAAAAAATTATTTATCGCATAAAAACCCAATGTTTAGGCCGAAGAATCTCATGCCTACTATTTGGTTACAATGAAACTATGTCAGCTCGGTTTTATATCATGATTTAGCAATTTAAAAGTTAATTATGGTTATGAGAAGTTTACGTTCACGTGCCAATCATATCTATCTTCAATTTTTTTCTCCTTTTTGTGTCATTTTGGTTATTGCTCGATATAAGTATTGATTTTTTAGTTTATTCTCATTTCTTTCTTTTATTTTGTCTGAGATTTAGAAAATGTTTAAGATTCAAAATTATTAAAGAGATACATACTTAGGTTAAGATATACGCCTTATGCAGAATAAATATTTTATATTTATTACTTATTTTATATTTTTCTGCATATTATAAAATAATGAAATAATAATTTATATTAAATAACTAAGAAACCAGTTACTATTATGTAATAGACTGGCTTTCACATATAAATCAAATGACTGCTCTTGTTTATTCACAATCATTTTAGGATAAATAAATCAAAACAATCAATCTTACCTATCGTATATGATATATAATTAAATTTAAACGATATGATATATATATATATATGTATATATATATATATTTATGTATATATATTAACATAAACACCTATTAAAATAAAATTATTTATTTATATGATTTTATTATCGTTTTATCTTATTATAGAAAAAAATTAAACATTGATCACAAAAGTTTATGTGATATTTTTAACAGTTTTAGTAATTTATACTCGTTTTGAAAAATTCAAAATGCAACATATACAAAAAATCTAAATTTTTAATATATGATTAATGTAATTGTGTAATTTATTTTAATAATAAATAATTAAACAAAAATAATAAAAAGTATACAGATTATTAGCAAATCTTCATTATTTAAAATCAATAATTACAATATATAACATAATCACATTAGGTAATTCCGTAGGTTTTATTTAAGGAAATAATATATAAAAATTTCAATTTGATAAATGAATGGTCCATAATAGACATACTATATAATATAACATTTTCTAGCAATTTAATTTTAGACTAACAAAATTCTCGATTGATTTTCAAGCCGCCACGTAAACAAATTAACATTCCAATTACGTGACAACTCAGCATGATATTTTTTTTAATTAGTACAAACTACATGTTCTAAACTTTTTAAATGTTTTTCTATTAATATATAGGGGATGTTAAACCATTGATCATTAATTTTTAACATAATAATTTTAACAGCTTTAGTAATTTTGTCGTTTTTTAAAATTCAAAATATAACATATACGAAAAAAATCTGTATTTTAATTTTATAGCTAATTTGATAGTTTAATTTATTTTAATAACATAAAATGAAACAAAAACTGTGGATGAGATATAAATTGTTATCAAATCTTTATTATTAGAATCATTAATTGTCATATATATATTAGTCATATTTGGTAATTTCGTAGCTTTTATTTAAGAAAAGAAAAGAAAATAGTAATTGTACACTTTAATTAATTTTATGATTAGTTTAATGAAAAGTATAATATATACTTAATTGTACCAACATATTTTCTAAGGATTCTGAATTTCATTCTGGTGATGACACGTGGCAACACTTAAAGGTTGTAATGTTTCTCAATTAATATATAAGGGATATTCTCACAAAGACGAGCAAGATACATAATATAGAAAATTTAAATTTATTGTCTTAATCAAGTCTATTAAGAATTTGTTTTTACACAATATAAAGTTTAATAAATTAACTCATTCAATTATAACTCGGTTCGAGATGAATAATCAAAACTATCCGTTATATATGTATACCTATAATTCCATAGTCGAAGTAAAAATGAACCTAGATCAATGTACAAAATACACAAACTTTAATTATTTTTGTTATGAATCACGAGGATGTTCCATAACCTATACCATACAAGTTCAAGACTAGAGTCCATTGTGGGTTTACATCCATCCACATGGAAGACCCATTCAACCTTATGTCTTTATGAGTTTGACCATGTCATTATGTAGAGTATCTTTGTAATCAATTCTCCTTTTGACTCCACCTTGTATGAACCACTATATATAGTGGTGTAAGCAATAAGAAATAAACAACACATTCTCACAAATCTTTTCTCAAATCTTAACACGTTATCAGCACGAGACTCTCTCCACCTGAGCAATCCCATCCGCCGGCGATCATCTCTTTTCCGGCCATCTCTTCCAGCCCTCAGCCTTGCTCCGCCGGCCAAGTCTATCCCTCTCACGGTTTTCCGGCCAACTCCTCCACCTCTCTCTCAACCAGCTCATCCGCGGATTAGCACTCTCTCACGGTGGTCCATTCAGATCAATTTGGTGTTTTCTAAAAAGGTAAACTAATCTATCCATAAAATCTAAGAACACCACATATCTGAATCCTGATTATTAGATCTATTTGAATCATAAAACTTATAAAAATCTATAGATCTAAAATTATCACAAATATTAATCTTGAATCTAAGATCTATATGAATCTTGATTCTAAAATTATTTGAATCTCTAAAGATCTAAGAATCTCTAAAAACTTATAAAACTTATTAATAATCTAAGATCTATATGAATCTTGTTTCTAAGAACTATTTGAAATTATAAAAGATATTAGAGAAAATCATAAACCCCTTTTAGCTAGCAAGCCTTAAAATCGGTTCCCCTTTCTCCTATTTTGATCCGGCCTTAAATCCGGATTGACTAAAGGATTAAAACCCATAATCTTTGTTTGGCCGTATTACCGGCTGTATAGCCGGATGAATAAGCTGGCCATCAAAATCTTAATCCCATTCGATGTGCTTACCGATCCAAATCGGCCCTTATCCACATCAAAATCTCAAATCCCCTTGTTTGTTTTATAACCGGATATGTATCTTGATGGTCATTATACATATCAATTCCCTAAATCTTTTTTGCTTGATTTCTAAACTCTAAGCAATAATCGGCTGAACCCCTAAATCCAAATTCGGCCATGATTTTTCCGGCCATGACCTTTTCCGGCCACAATCTTTTCAGCCATAATTTTTCAGTCAAATCCAAAGATATCAAAACTTAAATCCTAATCAATGCATATCTTTGACCATTGATGTTTTATATTGTAACTGATCAAAATTTAAAACTTTTATGATTGTTTTAAATGCATATCTTTGACTAGGTAGGATTTATCAAAATATTATAACATATAGTCTTGATTTAAATAGTTATGACATTGGCTAAAATAAATACTAAGTTGAAATCATTTGATCACATAGTTGTTTGTCAAAATTTATCTAAATCTAAACCGGCCTTGAAATCGGTTCATTATAGTTTGAACAAATTATATAAATTTATCTTGATCTAAAAACCAACCTTGAAAACTGATTTTGTGATGATTGAATTATATACTGATCATATATACATACCTGATAGCATCTATTAGATCAAACATGGATTAGTAAATTGTTAGATCATACACATATCATGAACTGATCATTTCCATGCATCCGCTTGTCATATAGTTTTATTAAAACTGAGCATGCATACATATAATAGATCATTCTAATCATGGGGCATTTAAAATAAAATCTAAATTGGTTCATATTGCTTGCATCTAATTAGATTAAATCGGTTATTTTTAAAGTTAAGCATGTTTGTTTAATTTGAAAACATAAACCAGCTTTGAAACCGATTGATTGAAAATCTAATTGAATTTGTTCTAGACATATCCTGAAAATTATAAAATTTTCTTGTCTTGGTTTACCCTGTAAAAGGGGGAAGAAATCGGTTTTTGCTTTATGATCTTTGAAAACCAAATATCCTCATGCATTAGGAATCACATATAGATTGTTTAAGTCCAATGCTTAGTTCTGAACATGCATTCAGCTATTTCTTGATCCATGCATTTGCTTGATTTCATCCATCTTGCTTGATCTCATTTAATAAAATGATGATCGATCCTTATTCAAATTCTAAAGGGCCTTAATACCCTATATATATAATCAATCCAATTTGAATTATAATTAAAAGGATTACTAGACGCAATGATCAATTAATCATTCTCATACTAAGATTGCTTAAGAAAATAGATTATATGATTTGGGGGAAAGCTTTATTGAAATCATATACATTCATTTATTCTATTGCTTACATAGAATTCTGAGTGCTTGAATTACTCGTTAAATATTCAGATGTCGAGATTTGAACACTCAGATTACTCTGCCCTAAATCTCTCTGGAGATAATTACCTAGAATGGGTAAAGAATACTCTTGTTGTTCTGAGATCCAGAGGACTCGGACAATGCATCAATGAGTACAATGATATCATTGACAGTGAAAGGCATAGAGCTATAACGATTATTCGTTATCATCTCACTGAGGAATTAAGAGACCTGTATCTCCATGTTGAGGATCCTTGTGACCTTTGGTTACAGTTAAGGAAAATGTTCAAACCGGTATCGTGGCAAAAGGCCAACCATGAATGGGAGATCCTCAGGATTTTGAATCCGTGGACAAATATAATTCTGTTCTGATGGATATTGCTTATAGTCTTGAACTATGTGGTGAAAGGATAACACATTACTCTTTATTATATAAGACCTACTCCACATTCCATCCAAAGGATGTGCTGTTCCTACACACGACTAAGAAGTTCACCACTTATAATGACCTTTTGTCATATCTTTTGGCTTCTGAACAAAGAAAGCAGAAAATCAAAGATACCATCAACAGATTTGACAAGCTCCAGAAAAGATACATTGAGGTAAAGAATAATGAGATGAGGCCTCCTATAGCTGATGAAGCTGAAGTTGAGCGCCATATGGCAACCCATGCATTGTGAAGGCCATATTATATAATTATCTTTTGACATTCTCATTTTCATGTTTCCTGAGTTTATGTTTCATGAATTGCTTTGATACTTTGCTTTATACACGACTTCATTAATAAAATGAATTACTTTGAGTTCATCATTAGCTTATTCAAACTGTTGTTTGATAAGAAACTATATTTATATGCCTTTATTGTGCCAAGATAAATATGATTGAGGATTAATACCCCAACTCACTTTTCCAAAGAGTTCAAAGAAGCATTTGACAAATGGCACAACATGCTCTGCCATCCAGGCTCAGTTATAAAATACTCTTGAACTCAACTGGACATTCCTTGAAAGAAAGGAAAAGAAGCTCGACCAAGACTTTGCCTAAATGGCATTATATTCACCCTATAAGGTCCATTGAATTAAGAAGAAAAAATGGTTTCTAACAATGGAAAAAAGGGAATAAGAGTACCTAAATTAAAATCGCCTAAGTGGTCGAGACTACATTCTCTATTGATCTAGTGATCAATATGATATTAGGCAAATAACCAGGGCAATCATGTTTGATTAACCCACGAAATTTATCACTTAGATGACATTACCATACTTAACCATTCGGATTATGATGCAAATATTTAAAAGGGCACAAATGTTATCCCATAAGATCTCACGTGTGTGCAATATATCTATGCACAAGGGAATTTATTGTCTCAAGCACCACGAATTTGAGTATGTTCATGAGGAAGAGTGAGGACAAATCCCATGATACATGACCATACTAAAATCCGTGAAACATGGTCCACAACCATATTACATATTCGTTGAATTTGATATAAAGACCATTACCTATAAGGTTCAAATTCTAAAAGTCCATATGCTTGGGAACACCATGAGTTATAAAAGAATGAACCTGCATCAGACCATAGTAATATCAGGCCATATAAATGATCATAGATATTCCCACCTAAGACTGATACGGGTCATGAGTCCAGACATATATCATCTTAAGATATTATGAAAGAATCCACCACAAATATATGTGCCATCTAAGATCATGTGATCTTAGAATCTCATAAAGAGGATTGGGAATATATGTTGAATATATATTATGAATATACTTTCTCCATAAGTTTAAAAGAAACCCTGAGCCAAAAAGGGTGATCTAATTATAGGCCAAGGAACAAGGATTACATAAGGTTTATGAATCCGAATATCCAACAATGAAAGGAGAAAAGTAATAAGCTGGTATAAAGAATGATAAAGAATGGTATCTACCATCTGGTATCAACCATCAATGTCTTGGCAAAGATCCTCGGACTAGAAAATAATTTATAGACGTCCATATGTGATGTTAGGAGTTTTCAAGGCTCTTAAGACAAATGTTGTAGTATAAGTGATTGTCGAACCAGTTCTGAGGGATATCAAAGCACCGAGAATGCAAGTACTTACTTAATCTAAGTGCAACCGATGATTTAAAGGGGTTTTAAACTACTACTAATACTAGAAAGCAATTACAGAATGATAGTTTCTTGACTAAGGGAAAAGAGAACTCATGGGCATAGGGATTAGACCTTGGGTGATCAAGTTTCGAACTAAGGATGGCAAACGATCAATCAAACTATCAACCTTAAGCTTAGACACAATCTTAAACAAGCTCTATGTCTAGATGAATGCTCATTTGCTAACATATTTCAAACATCAAATGTCTTTGGTTGAATAATATGAAAGCAATCATTACTAACAAGTCTATTGGCTATCTTAACACCTTTAACAACAAATGACTTTGGTAAAGTATGTTAAAAGCTTAGGAGAGTTGTCTCAGGCATTTCATCAAACACCTTGTGGGTGGGAAATGCCTAAAGATCAACTTTTGAGTGGCCAACTCAAAAGATGCATTATGAATACTCTACTAGCAAGGAACAAGAATGATCTATACTAAAACATCCTAGAACTAACCTAATCACCCTTGATCTCCCTAACCCATGAATTCAAAAAGTGATTACTCACTAATCTCCATGATTCCTCTCAAACCCTTGGTGGATTTCAGATTAATCATGTAGAGAAGTAGACAAGAAATCAACAAGAACACAAGATGAAAGCAATCGAAATCTCAATCAAAAGAAGTTTTACTAGTTGTTCTCCAGAAAAGAGATTTTGGTCTCTGGTCGCTACCAAAGGTACTTAAAACATAGGTTTTGAAAAGTAAAAACGTGCATAATGAAATGACCAAAAGGCCCTTGAGTAAATTGAATTCGAGCAAACAATAGGCCCGCAGCGACCTCTAGTAGTCGCTCCGAGAGGTCGCTCCAGGCTTCGGGAGCGACCTGGAGGGGTCGCTGCGAGACGTCGCTCCGGGCCCATTATGTTGTCGTCACGCGATAGAAATGCGAGCGACCACGGGGTGTCACTCTGGCCAAGTCGCTCTGGGCTTCGGGAGCGACCTGGAGTGGTCGCTCTGATAGGTCGCTCCGGGTCGGTTTTCGGCTTCCACCGGGATGAAATGGCGAGCGACTTCTCCGCATCGCTCTGGTAAGGTCGCTCTGATAAGGCAGGTTAGAGTGACTTGCTGGTGTCGCTCCGGAAAGTCGCTCCCAATGCTTTGCTCGTCCAATGATCATCTTTACACCTCTTTCGAGCTCCAAACACACCCAAATGTCTCCGAGAACTCCATGTGGTACTCCAATACCTGATAAAGACTTATGTATGCAAAATGCAACCTAAACATGGCTAAATCCTAGTCTATATGATCAAAATGCACATGGGTGAATAGATAAAACATTGGAAATATGCAAGATATCAACTCCCCCAAACTTGTTCTTTTACTTGTCCACAAGTGAACTTTCTAGAACTCATAGGGAGAGATGTTTGAAGATGGGAGCTCATAGCCAAAAGAAACACAACTAGCACTCAATTCAACATCTAATCCAACATGAGCACACTCTCTTATCACACTCTAGCTTCTCTTGGCCTATCTCAACTCTTTTTGCCCTTATACTCATCATCAAGCATCCACACATTCAAATCAACCAACTCTCACATTCATTAAGCATAAAACATCAAGTGAATTCTTGCAAATGGTCAATTGGTCCAAATCATTTGGTTGAGTAAAGGGAAGGCTTTTATTCAAGTGAGTCAAGAGGTTCAAAACACATGATCTTTAAAGGTGGTTTACTCTCAGACAAGTAGCCTTGACATTGCACATAATATATCTAAGAAATGGACCAACTCATGCATACAATGCTCAATCTCCATTGTTCTACCCTTTTCCCAAACATACAAGTTACACAATCACTTCATAATGTAAAACCCAACTCCCATCTCTCACCAAAAGATCCCAAGAACACTTTGCACATAAAATTTTTTTTCTTTGAAATCTATAAAGGATTTTCTCAACTTCAAAACAAATCTTAGCTCTAAACAACTTTGCTAGCCCCCTTTTTTTTTTTTTTATATTCCTTTTTTTCGGGGGCCAAGACTTTTCATAAACTCGAGCTAGACACTTATCTACTAATTCCAATAAGATTATCCATTTAAACACAAAGAGTCTATTCTTTTCCTTCGAACTTTTCATGCTTCCAAATCATAGTCACAACACTCACCCCCACCTATAGCTAGACAATAGAGTGCCTAATCTAGCAGGAATGAAGATCAAGCATTGTCGTTCCCGATACTCTCGACATTATGCACATGTAAGGCTTTCCGAAAAAGGCCTCACTCATCAAATAATGAAATCTCAAAAGGAGGGAAGGGTTTTGGGAATGGTGTACCACTCGAGTTTGTCAAAAAGATTGGCGTAAAGGATGTGACAACTCAAGTGTGTATATCCATGACTCAGTACATAAGGGACCATAAGCAAGAAGCAGTAAGTTCGTTCAGTTCAAACAAGGTTGTAGTTGGCTTCAAAGATTTAGTTTCAGCAACTAATGAGATTCAAGAAGAGTTTTCAAGGCTCGAAACGTACAAGGCTTTTTGAGAGATGCAATAGCTACTCGAGTGTGAAATAGTGTTCTTTACAAGGCATTTTAAATCATTGCTCCCAATGCAAGTGAATGCAACCTATATGCTCTAGACTCTCCTAAAAATGCAAGTGATGAAATCTATATGATTTTTTTTTTATGCTAAAAGGTATGTATGCAAGACTCAATGAAAAATCATCAAAGCAAACATGATCAAATACTTGGTACCTCCCCCAAACTTAAATGACACAGTCTCTGTGTTGTCAAGTAGAGAGAGATACCCAAAAGAGAAAGCTAATATGCAAAAATGAAATGGTATATACAAGGGAAAGTAGAGAAGTACCTCAAGTGGAAAGTGGAGAAGGAGGATCTTTCTCAATGTAGGGGTCTCCACAAGTGATGGTTCCACAATACTCAACATCCAGTGGAGACTGAATTGGGTAAGAGACAGCTTTGTTGACATTGAGGAGTGTGACCTTCTTGTTGGCGAAATCGATGCAAGCACCCACAGTAGTAAGGAATGGTGTGCCCAGGATCAATGGAACTCTCTTCTCAGTTGCCATCTTCAAGACAGTGAGGTCTATAGGGATGGTGCAAGATCCAATCTTCAAAGGGAAATCCTTGATGAGACCAATAGGAGTAGTAGAAGAAGAATCCCCAAACGTGAGAGAGGAAGTATCTGGCTCCATGTGTTCAATCTCAAGACTCTTCACCATCTCCATTGAGATCACATTCACACTTGCACCAGAATCAACAAGAGCATCATCAAAGGTGAGCTTACCAAGAGAGCAAGACAAGGTGAACTTCCCTTGGGATTCTAGTTTAGGGAGAGACTTTGGTGTGACTGGTGGATCAAGTTTCAAAGTTGAAATGTTGAGAAGCTCTGCTACTTCTGCTTGGTGGTCTACAATGTCCTTGATGAGCATCATTTGGACATGAGCCTCACGCATACCCGAAATCGCTGGAAGCTTAATTCCAATATCACTTAGGTCTTTTCTCAACTTGGAAATCACCTTCTTCTGAGCTTTGGTGAGGACCCTTTGTGGAAATGGGAGCTTGTCATAGGGTAACTGCTCAACCTCAGTGGTGTCCTCCAGCTTGACCTCTTTCAGCTTCTGGTTAGATCTCTTCGCAACTGGTTTCTCAGCCATGGGTGCATCTCCCTTCAAAATCTTTACTTCAACCATTTTGTCAGCTTCCTCAACAATCTTTGCTTCAGCTGTTGCTACAATCAGATGTTGAACCTGTTCAATCTCAGTTCCAAACACCAATCTTTCAATTTCATCTACCTCTTTCTTGTGGTTACTCAATTCAATCCCTGAAGAAGTGGTAGAGAGGACAACATTGCAATACTCCTTGGGTTTTTGCTCAGATTTTCCAGGTAAAGACCCTTGCTGGCGATTCTGGTGAGTGGTCATGGAAGCAAACTGGTTTTCCAAAGCCCTGAACTTGTTGTTGATCTCATTGTAACTTCCATCAATCTTGGAGTGAAGGTTCTTCAACTCATATCCAACCTGCTTTTCACTTCTAGTCTGAGACTCCAAGATCTGTTTCAGTAGAACATCAGTGCTGCTTTCCTGAGGAGTAGAGGTAGAAGGATTAGCTTGTTGTTGAGAAGACTGGTTCCCTTTGTTGGAGAAACCAGGAGGAGGGTTTTGTTGAGGCTGATAGTTGCCTTGCTGGTTGTTCATAGGCGGATAACCACTCTTTTGGTTGTTAGGATAGGATTTCTGTTGGTAGTTGTTGTACTGAAAGTTGTTCTCTTTCTTGTACCAGCTACCATTGTTGTTGATGAAACACAACTCTTCTTGCCCTTCCAAACCCTCAACTTTATGGACAACATGTGTTGCTTCTTGGTTTGGGTTACCAACAAAGTGCAGCTGCTCTTGGGTGGTTTTATCCGCAATGATGATGTCTATCTTATCCTGTAGAGCCTTCAACTCCTTCCTCATCTGCTTTTCATCTGTTCTACTGCCTCTGTCGTGGTCTCCACTGTAGACTGCATCACTCATTACCATGTTGTCAACCAGCTCTTCTGCATCTTCTTCAGTTCTCCTCAAGAAGAACCCATTGCTAGCTGTATCCAGTCTGGCTCTGTACTTAGGAAAAGCACCACGGTAGAATGTGCTCAGCAAGCTTTCTTTAGAGAAACCATGGTGAGGGCATTGAGCTTGGTAGCCCTTGAATCTCTCCCAGGCTTCACTGAATCCTTCCTAGCCCTTCTGTTGAAAGCTGGAGATCTCATTTCTCAGCTTAGCAGTTCTTGAAGTAGAGAAGAACTTCTCCAAGAATGCTTTCTTGCAGTCATCCCAAGTGGTGATAGAGTCGGTGGGTAGGGACTTTTCCCACTGACGCGCCTTATCCCCCAAAGAAAAAGGGAATAACTTGAGCTTTAAGGCGTCCTCTGACACACCATTGGTTTTTGACAACCCACAGTAGCTGTCGAACCTGTCCAAGTGATCATATGGGTCCTCTAGAGCCAAGTCATGATACTTGTTGTTCTCGATCACGTTGAGGAGTCCTGACTTGACCTCAAAGTTGTTGGCTGCCACAGCCGGTGCTCGGATTCCCAGTCTATGACCATGAATGTTGGGCCGGTCATAAGTACCAATGGGTCGAGCTGCCCGCGGTTGGTGTTCTGCCCCTTGTTGTGGATCTGCCATATCAACGTCCAATTCCTGCAAGTGGGCTTGTTGCTCTTCTTCTCTTCTAGCTCTAGCACACTCTTTCTCTAAAGCTCCGATGTCTGCTACTATTGGAACTAGGTTTGATTGACCCCTGCTCCTCAAGTTCATACACCGGAAAGCTAAAGGTAGGTGAAGAAGAAGAATCAGTAACAAAACAAAATTTAAAATGACTTAGTCTCAAGCAAGTGACTAAATCTCAATGTTTCAATCTACTCAGAATTTGGCAACGGCGCCAATTTGATGTTAGGAGTTTTCAAGGCTCCTAAGACAAATGTTGTAGTATAAGTGATTGTCGAACCAGTTCTGAGGGATATCAAAGCACCGAGAATGCAAGTACTTACTTAATCTAAGTGCAACCGATGATTTAAAGGGGTTTTAAACTACTACTAATACTAGAAAGCAATTACAGAATGATAGTTTCTTGACTAAGGGAAAAGAGAACTCATGGGCATAGGGATTAGACCTTGGGTGATCAAGTTTCGAACTAAGGATGGCAAACGATCAATCAAACTATCAACCTTAAGCTTAGACACAATCTTAAACAAGCTCTATGTCTAGATGAATGCTCATTTGCTAACATATCTCAAACATCAAATGTCTTTGGTTGAATAATATGAAAGCAATCATTACTAACAAGCCTATTGGCTATCTTAACACCTTTAACAACAAATGTCTTTGGTAAAGTATGTTAAAAGCTTAGGAGAGTTGTCTCAGGCATTTCATCAAACACCTTGTGGGTGGGAAATGCCTAAAGATCAACTTTTGATTGGCCAACTCAAAAGATGCATTATGAATACTCTACTAGCAAGGAACAAGAATGATCTACACTAAAACATCCTAGAACTAACCTAATCACCATTGATCTCCCTAACCCATGAATTCAAAAAGTGATTACTCACTAATCTCCATGACTCCTCTCAAACTCATGGTGGATTTCAGATTAATCATGCAGAGAAATAGACAAGAAATCAACAAGAACACAAGATGAAAGCAATCGAAATCTCAATCAAAAGAAGTTTTTCTAGTTGTTCTCCAGAAAAGAGATTCTGGTCTCTGGTCGCTACCAAAGGTACTTAAAACATAGGTTTTGAAAAGTAAAAACGTGCATAATGAAATGACCAAAAGGCCCTTGAGTAAACTGAATTCGAGCAAACAATAGGCGCGCAGCGACCTCCAGTAATCGCTCCGAGAGGTCGCTCCAGTCTTCGGGAGCGACCTGGAGGGGTCGCTGCGTGACGTCGCTCCGGGCCCGTTTTCGTGTCTCCGAGCGATGAAAACGAGAGCGACTTCTCCGTGTCGCTCTGGTAAGGTCGCTCCAGGCTTCGGGAACGACCTCAGTGGGTCGCTCTGAGAGGTCGCTCCGGCTCCATTTTGTTGTCGTCACACGATAGAAATGCGAGCGACCTCGGGGTGTCACTCTGGCCAAGTCGCTCTGGGCTTCGGGAGCGACCTGGAGTGGTCGCTCTGATAGGTCGCTCTGGGTCAGTTTTCGGCTTCCACCGGGATGAAATGGCGAGCGACTTCTCCGCATCGCTCTGGTAAGGTCGCTCTGATAAGGCAGGTTAGGGCGACTTGCTGGTGTCGCTCCGGAAAGTCGCTCCCAACGCTCTGCTCGTCCAATGATCATCTTTACACCTCTTTCGAGCTCCAAACACACCCAAATGTCTCCGAGAACTCTATGTGGTACTCCAATACCTGATAAAGACTTATGTATGCAAAATGCAACCTAAACATGGCTAAATCCTAGTCTATATGATCAAAATGCACATTGGTGAATGGATAAAACAATGGAAATATGCAAGATATCAATATGCTACAATGATAACAAAATAAAATGCCAGACACATTGACCCGAGAGAAAGAATGACTATGTCATCCCAGCTTAGCACCACACGGTTTTGATGTCTTAAAGACACAACCAAGTTGCTACAAAGTCTATATAAGATAGACCAAATAAATGTTCCAAATAAAGTTCCATAAATTCTATGGAACCTCGGAAAGAAAGAAAGGTGCATGAGATAAAATCCGAGTTTTATTAAAGGAAACCATTCCAGACATTGAGATATAAGGCTGGCCAGCTGAACAACTAGGTACCATACCATATAGCTTGGGACGCCAAGTTATAAGGTTATTAAGGTCCTAGATAATGAAATCTCAAATTTATTTATACCATGTCTGGAACTAAAAGGAACTATATATATATAAGTGTGTCGACACATACATTCATAGAAAATGCGCAAGTATGCAGCACATGAATACAAAGATATGTATCGAGGATCATAAACCCACACAAGAGTACTCATAATGAATAATGAAAGAAACGTGGGGTTTAAAGTGATATATAAAAGGCGTATTGTATTGGTCATGAATATGTAAACGCCATATGATGCCCAGTGAATATATAAATCCTGAAAGAAGGATAAATCGTGAGACAGACCGGGAAAGGTCTATATAATCCAATGTGGTGGATACGACTACATATTTTACTACATATGATGTCTGGAAGAAATTCAAAAGATGTAGTATGCTATATATGACTCACTGGATGATGATGATAATATTATTGGTACCAAAAGGTTTACCAAACGGTATTGAGCTCATAATCAAAATATGAGAAAAGAAGTTCTCTTGAACAGCATTTTTCTAAAGTTGTTCATGGACTGAATTAAATTACTACATGTAAGCAAGTGAAGAGTTCTATAAGAACAATTCAAATCAGTCCATAGAGGAATTTTAAATTCCTTGTGTTTTATATTAACCAGCCTAAGATAGGTTAAATGGTTATTCATTAAACCTTAGAAAATGTTATAGACCATCACCACAAATTAGCCAAATTTTGATAATACTTATGGTTGATCGAATTCTCAGCATGAACCAACCAAGCTGTGGTATGAATGAATAAGCTATCATAAAGATAAGCTATAAGATCGAAGTTCATCTTTGAACAAAAGGTATAGGACCACATTATGAGTCCATATGCGACCCAACGGGTCCGACCATCATATATGAAGATAATGCAGCTTGCATTGCTCAACTCAAAGACGGGTATATCAAAGGTGACCGAACCAAACATATTCTACCCAAGTTCTTCTTTACCCATGAGTTGCAGAAAGTTGGAGAGGTCAATGTCCTTCAGATCCGGTCTAGTGAAAACTCAGCCGACCTCTTCACCAAATCATTGCCCTCTTGCACATTCAGGAAGTTCACGCAACAAGATTGGCACGCGTAGACTCAAGGACCTTCAGTGATGTCCAAATCAGGGGGAGTAATGTGTGTTGTACTCTTTTTCCTTTCTCTGGTTTCCCTTTTTACCACATTGGGTTTTGGGTTTTCCGAGAGAGGTTTTAATGAGGCAAAATTAGCATGTTACAAACCCTATATGGTTATGGCATCCAAGGGGGAGTGTTATGAATCATGAAGTGGATGGTCCATAACATAGACCATACAAGTTCAAGACTAGAGTCCATTGGGGATTTACATCCAGCCACATGGAAGACTCATTCAACCTTATGTCTTTATGAGTTTGACCATGTCATTATGTAGAGTATCTTTGTAATCGATTCTCCCTTTAACTTCACCTTGTATGAACCACTATATATAGTGGTGTAAGCAATAAGAAATAAACAACACATTCTCACAAATCTTCTCTCAAATCTTAACAATTTTACTGTTAAACGATTTTGATCTGAAAATTCACGGCATGTTATTGGCACGGGCGGATCTAGGACAACATTTAATCGGGGGTATAACTGGTGTTATTTTTTTGGAATCAAATGGAATGATCCATTCCACTTATTCCAAATCCAAATTTTATTGATCCAGTTACAACCTAAATCTTGAACTAGTCGGAAAACTTTAATGGACTCGAGCTAATTTTAAGATGATCACTTAAAGAAAACTAAATTATAGAGGGAACCCCGTTCTCGTAGCGTATGTCCCCTAGTTATTAGTATTCATTTATACATGTTAATTGCAATTAGTGATTTAAAATCAATTATTAACGTTTTATAATATATCAGACTTTAAAATTTTAAAATAGTTTAAGGTGATGGATTCTACAATCTTTGCAGTATATGTTAGATTTTGAGTTCAATCATTTATTCATGAGAGACTCCATGAAAAATGATTTGAAATCAATCCAAAATACAAAAAAAAAAAATCTTTAAAAGTTAAATAACAATAGACTTTTAGAAAATGGATTTAAATCATTCATTGAATAATACTAATTTTAAAATAGAATTTATAATCATCATTCGAATAACAATGAATTATGTTTAGATATTAAACTCTATTAAAATACATTATTGAATAACTCTACCAAAAAGTTATTGTTGTGTCGTTTGTTCCAAAAAAAAGAATGATTAGATTAATGTTTCTAATCATTGAGTTAAAGAGAGATCAGGGCTGGGTAGTTTCCGGTAAAAACATGGCTTTCTAGAGACTCGTTGATGAAGTATGCATGTAAGAGACAAAAAAAAATTGATTGAAGCAGTTGAGGCGATGACGCAGATCCAGTCAATATCATAGTACTAAAGTTGTATTATCCACAAATAAAAGGCCGCATGCATTGACTTCACTTGACTTGACTCTGTCAGTCTTGACCTGCTTATTTCACCCTCCATGCATAAATTTAATCATAACCTTTATTAGTAATGGTTGGAAAATAATGATTTAACTAGAACTTTTTTTTTTACTTTTTCTTTAATAAATTGTTTAATAATCTTTTTAAACATATATGATATTTAAATATTTTTAGGTTTCTACGAACCTATCTGAATCCAGAAGGATCTTACTCGAATTACGTCCAAAAATTTATAATATTTGAATAGAGTTTAATTTTAAAACTCAAAAAATTCGATATCTAAAAAAATGATTCATATTTGAATGAGAATATGGATGTCCATATCTAACTGAATTTATAAACAAATAAAAAATTCTTTGTTAACTGGTTTGAATTCTTGTTACGAATTAATCAATTTCATTCAAACTTGTAAAATTATTATGGTTAATATGTTAAATAAATGATGTCGAATTACTATAGTAAATACAAATAATGAAGTAGTTAAGAAGTGTGAAAAAACAAAAAAAAATGTGATAAAGTACTTAAAATATGTAAATTCTATTTTATACTTTGTAATAAAATGATGTTGAATTGACCGGGAGCTTATGGTCAAGTTGTAAGGGGAAGGGGTTGTAATGTCACCACATTTCAGGTTCAATCCACCTACAATGCGAAACTATGTCACATTTTCCTGGTCACCTACACGTATATGGGCTACTGCATTTCGGCCAATTTGAATAGTCGGAAGAAGATCTATCCGTGGGCTGCACCTTCCACCCGTGAGTTAGTTCTGTGTCTTTAATAGATCCGGGGTTAATCTTTTTTTAGCAAAATAAATAAATAAATGATGTTGAATTAATTAAAAGGACGATAAATAAAGTGATTATAATTAGTTAAAAATGAATAAAAATTTGTAAAAAAAAAACACTTAAAAATTGACAAATATTATTTTGTATACTTCACTTCACTCGTTTGTAATAGAATAGATGCTTTCCAATATCACTTCGGTTATATTTGATAGCGTTTACCACGAAAATTCTTCTAGTTTGATATTACAATGTTCACTAATGTACATATACGCGTATATGAGAATATAGTATTTGTTACAAAACAAGTTATTTTGATAAGAATTAGCCGGTTGATGTTGTTCTTGATTGATAACAACTAACGTTGTGTGAAATTGATGTGCATGAATTCTTAACCGAGTAAGTTTGCAATTAACATTACATCTAGAGTGAGTACAGCAGACTATGGAAGACAGAAGATTAAGATTAGCTCAAATGTAATTTGGTGATAGTGCAATATTATGCACGATTAATTATGATGGATAGTTTAGGAATCTGGAGGAATGATCAATAGATGTGAGATAGTTAACAAAGATGGAGGCTAATCCTATGAACTCCCATGCAAAATAAAAAGCATACCATTAACTTCATTCTCAGAACTTTATGGTGTTATTCAATCAGTGATTTAAAATATATTGTCAGTTTTTGTAATCAATTAAAATTTTCAATTTAAATATAGTTTTTAGTTGATGAATTCTAAAATCTCTATAGTATACTTTGGATTTTTATTTCAATCATTTGTTCATAAAAATCCACCACAAATGATTTGAAATCAATTTTAAATACAAAAAACTTTTAAATCTTTTGAAATTGAGTAACAGTGAATTTTAAAAACTGGATTTAAATCATTCATTGAATAATACTAGATTTTAAATTAGATTTATAAATATCATATTCAATATCACTAGATTTTAAAGCAGAAATTAGAATCATTACTCTATTAAAGTGAATAATTGAATAACAAAGAAAAAAAAAACCTTCATTTTTCCAGTTCTTTGTATTTTTTGGATAGTTGGAAAATGAATAACTAATGATATGATTGTTCGACAGAAATTCAACATAGTGTGGACCGGATTGTCGAGAAAGTCTTAAGAAATTGATTGCAACTTCTAGAAGCATTTTAGCCAAAAAGAAGAAGAAAAACTTCTGGAAGCAATATAAAGTTATATAAGCCATTACGAACGATACGGGTTTCTTTCCACAGCCAACTCCGGTTAGGTAAAAATCGAATTGACACACATGAACATCGATGTGTGAATGCGTCACCAAAATATCCAGTGATGAACATGATCAAAATGGTTCGTAATGCGTAAATCGGATAGGAACATGTAGCCAGTACAAAACAGGAGAACCACAATGTCGACTAGATGAATAATCTAATCCAACGGCTCAAAGTCCACGAAACACGCCATCAAGTGGTGCTCTCTTTTACACCTTACCTCTCATTATAGTATATTATATAGTATTTTCAAAAAAAAAAAAGACAATAATAAAGGATGGTTCCCATGGCCCTTCTCGTTTAATTTATTTAAAATTAAATAAGAAGCATAAATTGAAAAAGTCTACTTGAAGACAAAGAAATGGTAAACCCCAAGTGGTACTCGTGAATAGTATATATACATGTTTCCACTCCCTTCTCTACTCAAATCATCTTCCTCTTCCTTCTCTCTTTTCCTTTGGTCTCAAGATTTTAATCTTAACCCAAAATTTGAATATTTATTAAAAAAAAAAAATCAATGGCCAATCCTAGCGAAGCTTCTGCACTTAGGTTCATTGAGAAGCATCTACTCGACGAGCTCTCTCCAGTGGCTACAGATCGATGGATGATACACGAATCAGCTGCAACGGAATCTAGCTCCGATTCTTCTCCTACGATCTTCGGATCACCAGCAGCTCCAATTGAATTCTCTGAGTTCGAGAATAAACCTGAAATCATCGATCTCTCGACGCCGAGATTCGTAGATTTGATTTCTAGTCCATTTGAATTCGACTCGGAGGTTTCTCTCTCTGATTTCGATTTTAAACCATCTTACCAAACCGGAAATCAATTCGAACCGGAGATTAAAACTCAATCGAACCGAAAACCGCCGTTGAAGATCTCCGTACCAACCAAAACCGAATGGATTCAATTTGATCCCCAACCGGAAGTTACTAAACCGAAGCAAGCAATCGCTGAAGAGAAGAAGCATTACAGAGGAGTGAGACAAAGACCCTGGGGGAAATTCGCTGCGGAGATCCGAGACCCGAATAAACGCGGATCTCGCATTTGGCTCGGGACGTTCGATACCGCGATTGAAGCGGCTAGAGCTTACGACCAAGCAGCGTTTAGACTTCGAGGATCGAAGGCCATTCTGAATTTCCCTCTCGAGGTCGGGAAGTGGAAGACACGCTCCAACGCCGACGGCGAGAAGAAACGAAAGAGACACGACGAACTAGAGGATGTGACTGTGGTAGAGAAAGTGTTGAAGACGGAACAGAACGTTAACGGCAAGGAGACTTTCCCGTTCGTAGAGTCAGACTTGACGGAGTTGTACGACTGGGACTTAACGGGGTTTCTGAACTTTCCGCTTCTATCGCCGTTATCTCCTCGTCCATCGTTTAGTTATTCGGAGTTGACCGTTGCTTGATTTTTTTCTAGTGTCGGCGGTGTATATGCTGATGTGGAAAAAATAGTACACGTTGGTGCATGAGATTTAAAAGGCATATACGTCGATACAGGTGTTTATATTTTTGACTTATTTCTATTTGTACATTTTTTTCATACTACTACGTTATTTTATTTAATGAAGATCGGAGAATCGGTTTGTGTGTTATTTCATCCTAGAAGAAATCAGAATAATTCAACACTATCATTTAATGCCATTGACCTGGATACATAAGAGTTGTTAGACACAATTAATGCATGACCATGATTATATGAGCTGGTCAACCTCGCAGTCGCACGTGCGTAGACCTATGCGTAATTAGCAAATTACATATTTTTTTTTGTCATCTAATAATATTACAGAGGCTAAAACCCAAGCTATACAATACAAAAGGCCAAAAAACTCATCCACACGGAAAACAAGAAAATAAAAGAGACCTAAGAGGGCCCAACGGCAAAAAATAGCACAAGGGAGAAACGGAGGTCGAATCAACCTCAACACGCGTCTTACGGAAAAGAGATGGAGAGGCACGTGGAAGCACAATCGACACCCGTCACCAAGACGACCGAAAAATCGTCACCGAAGCAGTTCACCGACAGTCCACCGGAACACAACGGAGCAGGACATAAATGAGAAGAAGCCGTCGGAAGACTTTAGCAATTAAGAGGCCACACCAACAAAGGCTAAAACGCCGGAGCCTGACTAACTAGATCGCATCAAATCGGCCCAAGCCGAGAACAGATCCGAAAAACGGAGCCACCAAAGACGTCAAAGTCCATGCCAAAAGATCTCTGCTTCATCAATCGACAACCACACTTCCAATAACGATTTTCCTGCAAGAATCACCAGGCACCCTTGATGATAGAAGGAAGCTTAAAAATGCAACAACTCTACCCGAAAGAAGGAAAGATCAATCGGAAATTGGAACAAAGGCGACTGCGCAGCGGAAGTCGAGACGTCAGAGATCGAACCAGACCGGGAAAGGATCCTGGAGAGAGGCCGTCGTCATCACCGAGAAGTAAGTGAGACGCCGGAGCTAAGAGCCAGTGAGAACGCCAGAGAAGAACGCCTACCACCGGAGCCAAAAGCCGACCAGTCTGTTCTAACTAAGCAACAGATGTCGGAACCTCATCCCCTACAGAGGGGACATATCGCCGGCCACAACCGCCGGACGACCACCGAGTCGGACGCTCTCTGAAAGATACAGGGAGAATTAAGAGAGAGAGCCCCGGTTCTAAAAGAATTTAATTAGCAAATTACATTACAAAAGTGAAGCTATGTATCCTGAAAAATATATCTTGCAAGACGAAACCTCTACGTACATTTTAGATTTGAATCTAATTAGCGAAAAACTTTTGTCTTTTTTGTTTTGATTTATTCCTAGTTCAACCTAAGAATTTTGTTGGGTCTTGGAATATATATATTTATACACTATCTCATTACTTGCTCTCATGGGCTTTAGGTTTTTTTTTGTCATCTGAGAATAAATTACAAAATCAAGTCCCTTTACAATGATACCCAAAGGCAGAAAAAAATGCAAAGATCCAACTGGGTCCATAAACAAAAAATGTCAAAAGGATTCGGAAATGACACGACAATACAAATACTAGCAAGTGCGGGACACGTGTAAGAACCTCAGCGAAGGAGACACGTGTCGCAGCGATCGACCACCGTCATCACCGCTTGAAAATCGCCGCCGGGACAACTTTTCGTTGATCCACCAGAAACACCGAAACATGATCTCAAAAAAAGGAGAACTGACTTAAGTAAAAAAAACACAATATGAGACTTTTGCCGTCGGATTTCCACCACCTGAAAACTCACATTGACCCTGACTATAATGAAAACATTCGATGTCTATATTGAGACATGCATTCTCCTTGACTAAAGTCAGATGGGTAGAAAGTCGATAATCTCATCAGTTTTGAATGGTCAAACTGAGAGAACGAATCGATGGGAGATAAAGAAGCAGCACAAATAAGTAGTTCAATGTTCACCTCATTAAAGCGGTCGTAGAACTCTTGGAGCTGCAAATCCAAAATTGCATATAAGCATTTAACCTTATAGTGATGTTCATTTATGACTCCTGTTTTTTTCCTTCGCCTTCTTGTGTCAAGGAAATCTTCCTTCATATCAAGCTCTTCAATACTATGTTTCTTAGAGAAAGAAGAAACTTTAAGCATAAGAGAATTCCATCCATCATCTCTAAACTTCTGCAACTGTCTTTTCGTTGATGCTACTATGGACATTGCATTCAAAATATCTTGATCTTTGTTTTCAAGGGCCAATGATAAAATATTTGTGACTCCTAAAAAGTGAACCACCACTTGCAAATAGAACACAAAATCAAAGTTATCCACATAACTGAGGAGACCATATGTTTGACGTCTTTTTGAGTCATCTGCGCCATCCTTCTGAACACATTCAAGCACTTGAACGATATAAGAAAAACACTCAACCACACGCAGCAAAGTTCTATAGTGAGAGCCCCAACGAGTCATCCCTGGTCTTTGAACAGAAACATCTTGATTTAACCCTTTTCCAGTTTTGTGTTCACCATCATTAACTTCTTTCTCAGTCATTTCTTTGTGACTCTCTCTAAGCGCATCCTTCCTTTTACATGAAGTTCCCACCACATTCAACAGCAGAGAAATCATATCAAAGAAGCCTCCAACAACAAAATGCTTTTTGGCAACTGCCACAACAACTAATTGAAGCTGAAGAACAAAGCAATGAACATAATATGTTGATGTGCTTTCCTTTGAGATTAATGACCTTAGCCCATTGAACTCACCCTTCATGTTACTTGCATCATCATAACCTTGCCCTATCACCTTCGTAATGCTTAATCCATACTTAGAAAACAAAGAATCAATTGCAGATTTCAAAGATGATGAAGATGTATCACTTACATGAGTAAGACTTATGAATCTCTCTTTGACTATCCTACTCTTTTCCACATACCAAAACACAACTGCCATTTGTTCTTTATAAGAAACATCAGCAGACTCATCCACCAACAAACCAAATACATCATGATCAATTTCACCAATAATGCTTTTGATTAGTTCCTCCCAAAACAATGGACAATATCTTTTTGAATCTTTGGAGAAGTCATCTGATTGTTTCCAGGAGCATTTCTTAAAACAACCTTACTCACATCTTCATTTTGCTCGACAGTGTATTTCAAGAGTTCAACAAAGTTACCATTATTACCAGTTTCTTCTTTCTCTTCATGCCCACGAAAAGGTAACCCTTGGCGCAACAAAAATCTTGAAGCATCAATGGAAGCATTTAATCGAATGCGATACTTATTTTTCATGATATCATCTTGTTTATGCAAAGAATGCTTGATAGACTGTCCTTGCTTCATCAAGTTTTCACACTTCATTGCTGCATTGTTGTGAAAACTGTTAACAGCTCCTACATTTTCTGAAATATTTTTAGCTTTATTCCAGCTAGAAAAATCGTCAATGGTCCATGCATCATTTCTTCCACTTTTACCAGCATTGTTTCTGAACAAGTAACAATATAGACAAAAGCTGCATCTTTCTTCACACTTTATTCTAACCAATTTAGAAACTGATCAAACCAAGCAGGATTAAGGCGTCTTAGCACGCCTCCTATCATTGATTGTTTGAAAATATGACCATGAGGTTGATAAAGACCTCTCATAAAATATTTTTGGATTACCTCATTCGTTTGATTCGCATTATATTCTGATATTTTTTTCCGATCAGCAGAAGGATCCCATGGTAGATTATCTAAATTATCTAAATCACTTATGATGATAGAGATGATGATGGAGGTGATGATGGAGCTTTTCTTTTCAAATTTATCAAAAATTTCTCCATATCTTCAACTGAAAAAAATGACAAACCAACTGTTAAAAAATCAATTGAAGTATGCAAAATATAATATAATTAATAATTGAATAATATACAACATTCAAAAAGTTACGTATTAAGAAAAACTTATAACCTATACAATATTCAAAACTTCGTCTAATTATAAAGTAGAAAATATTACTACTAAAATAAATTAGTTGGATAACTAGATCACTAAAAGCGAATTAGATTTTGTTTTTAAAGATCAAAAGAGGCTTGCCTGTTTTGATGGCGATTGATAGTCTGGTTTGCTTGATATTTTCTTAAAGAAGATGGCAAACGTTTTCGATAACTAGTAAAAGGTACAATTTTCTAACCTAATTTTATTTGGGCTTTAATTATTAGTTAAATATACTTGTAAAATACGTGGGTTAGTTATTGGGCTTGTAGTAGAATTTTCTATAATTAATACTAAGAGAGTTAGTGGGTTTAAAGATCAAAGGTGTGTCAAAGCCCCAGTTCTAAAAATCGGCCGCCTAGGCTAGGCGGCCGCCTGGGCGCTACGCGTCACTCTTCCGCTCCGATTTATGCCAAATCGGTTAAAAAAATTGGATATCCGATTTTTTTCCGCCTAGACCGCCTAAATAACCGCCTAGCCGCTTAGGCGGCCGCCTAACCGCCTAGGCAGCCGTCTAATCTATTTTTTTATTTTATTTTTATTTTTAATAATATTTTTATTTATTTATTTTATCTAAAATTTTATAAATATCATTTATATTCATAATTTTGATAAAAAAATTACACTATATTAAGTTTGTATATTCTATTTGTGTGTTTTATACAATTTTAAACATGAAAATGTATTAATGTTATACACAATTAAAGATTAACATGTTTTATAATATAGTAAACAGTCTAAAAATTCCGCCCCGCATAATTTCCGATTAATCTCCGATTTTCTTTTTAGGCGCTAGGCCCAACCCGACCGCCCGACTAGCGTCTAGCGCGTTTCCGAACAGGGGTCAAAACTATATTAAACGTGATTCAATCGTTCAATATTACTGAATGTGTATATATTAATTTTTAAAAAAATAAAAGGTGTGTCACCTGACACCCCATTGACTAACATAGGTTCGCCTCTGGAGTCTGGACTATATCCGTCGAAACCGAGAATAAAACCAAAAAGAGAAAAAGTAAAAGAACCAAACCCCTAGCCAATTGATCTTCACTTTGTAGAGATCCAATTGCATGCTTCAAAACTAAAATACAAATAAACGAAAATAAACGACGCGAAGATCAGAAAGAAACCGAGCTAACTCGGAGAAGAGCCAGACGACGCTGAAAGTATATGTATTTCCCTCGAAGAGTACCGTGTATATCATTGACAATATATAGTACAAAGTAGTTGAGAGATCACAAGAATATACTCTCGTATCTTCAAGAATATAGGAGAATAATATCTTAACTATACGCAGATAGTTATCTCATCTTATCTTGTATAATACCCTCCCGCAGTTGGAGCGTGGGTTCGCGCACGCCAAGACTGGACCTGAAGCTTGCTGCCTACGAAATCTCTTACTTGAGATGGGAATACCTCTTACACAAGCAACCGTCGTATATTGCGACAATGTGGCGCTGTCTACCTCTCTACAAATCCGGTCTAGCACCAACGGACTAAGCACATAGAGATTGATATACACTTCGTGCGCGAGAAGGTTCGTATATATTACTAAGGATCCCTTCTAATATCCGATGTGAGACATTTATCCCTAATACGCCCCCTCGAGATGATGGCTCTTTGAGCGTCAATCTCGGAATGTTCGAGCAAGGATCGATGGGCCGAATTTAGGCTGGATTGATAATGGATCGGATTGGACTGCATGGATCGGGCTCTGATACCATGTTAAGCTAGATGAGCTTCCAACCTAAAACCAATCTAGCTTAACATGGTATTAGAGCCCGATCCATGCAGTCCAATCCGATCCGTTATCGATCCAGCCCAAATTCGGCCCATCGATCCTTGTTCGAACATTCCGAGATTGACGCTCAAAGAGCCATCATCTCGAAGGGGCGTATTAGGGATAAATGTTCCACATCGGATATTGGAAGAGATCCTTAGTAATATATAAGATGGATGGGTCACTCCACTTATCACCAATTGGTTTTAGGTTGGAAGCCCATCTAGCTTAACATGGTATCAGATGAAAGTATAAGATGAAAGTAGATGTATTTCCCTCGAATAGTACGGTGTATATCATTGACAATATATAGTACAAAGTAGTTGAGAGATCACAGGAATATACTCTCGTATCTAGGTGAACGCAGATAGTTATCTCATCTAATCTTGTCTAATAGACGCCACTAGAAGAGACACTTTGATCGACATCGCCGAAACCAAACCAAGTGCCAATGAATCACCACGAAGAGATGTGATTCACCGGAGCCAAAAGCCAAACATCAGCACCAAGAGAACATCACCAAGAGAACATGAGAACCGTCAGAGCCAAAAAACCGTCCACAACGCTGGGTAAATAAAGCGCCGGAAAAATCTCCAGAAAAATGATGAAATATTTGCTCTCTTTCTATTTGTCTGAAAGATTTGAAAGAGTCGAGAGAGAGAAGACCCCGTATCATGAGCCAACATGAAGGATCTGGGGTTGCCACGTAACAGGTATTTTAACTTTACATAATATTAGTTATAAATTTAATAGTTTTTTTTTTCTTTTTGTAAATTTGTTGTACAAATATACCGTAAATTAAAGAACCAATTAGTAATCATATGCTTTATCACAAACAATCAAAGTAAGCTCACTTCAAATGTCAGATGGCGGGTATAAAAGTTGTAGGACCATCTACAGATAGCTAATTGACAATCCCTATAGAGTAAAAGAGAAGGATGGTAATAAATGCGAAGTGTATAGAATCACTGTAATAAATGTGTACATACTAAAATGGATATTTGTCACGTATAGAAAATTTTTCACTCAAATTCTACATAAATATGTTTACACTATGTACTTTACGTTTTTTAATATAAAACTCACATGTATGATTCTTCTTTACGTTATTTTTACTGTTTACGAATAGAGCTAGACAAATTATTCATAAATTTTGATTCGATTCGTTATCATTTTGATTCGAACAGAAAAATCTGAATATCCGTTACTCTACGAAGCAAGTCAAATACTAAAATGCAATATCCGTAAAAAAAGTAAATCACAAATATCAATATTGATAGGAACGGATATCCAATTTGATCTGTTATATGCATATATATACATATATTTAAAGAATTGTATATAAGTTATATATTATAGTTTATATAAATTTTACAATATTTTTGTTTTTAAATAATTTCATTTTAAGAATTTTATTTTTCATGTATTATTTTGAAAAAATGTCAGCTATATTAATTAACAGTATCTTTATATATTTATCAACCATCTTTATATACTTTTACATACATATACATGTGCAGATGGACGTGAGCACCTTATAACTAAGTATTTACCACAACTGAAACATCTAATTTTTTTGGAAGTTAAAATATTTTTTTTCTTAATGCTTCTTTCACTATCGACCAAATTGTAGTAAAATGATTTTTTTTTTTTTTAAACTATTATCCATTTAGAAACTATAATATGAAATCATTGTTTCGACATCACGACTATGTAAGATTTATAACATGAAAATAAACAAATAATAGTAATTTTTGATTATCACAGGAAAAAAAACCAAAAAATCAAATATTTTAACCGAACAAACCAAATAAATATTTATTGAAAATGATGGTTATATTTTAGGAGATTAAAAACAAAAAAACAACCTAAAACCGAACCGATATCCAGATTAAACAGATTAATCTCTCCTTATTAAAAAAATAAAGAAACTAATGTTTATGTTACTTAGAGGATCACAGCGCTACCTAGTTTGGTTTTAAATTGACAACCTATGTTTATGTTACTTAGAGGATCTTAAGACATACTATTCTGCCCGAATTTTGTATTCCTCATTCGCTACTCCAAGCATGGTTTTTCTATATTCTTTTGGTCACATGGTTTTTCTATATGTTCATAATTACGTTGTTTTTGCTGCAATTCTTGGACATTCTTTGATACCTCTTCAGTCTTACTCGGCATAAATTCGCTTTGACTAGAAGTCTTTGGTAGTGTCCATGCTTTTGTTACTTTTTCTGCTTTATTTTTTTTTCTTCCTATTAGAATCGATAGTGAAGTGATGTTGTAGCGGATAAATAATATAGTGGTTATATAGACACTCGGCGAAGTGAGGTTGTGCACACTGTTACATATAACTTTATTGTTGTTTAAGATACATAATACCTTGCGCTCCAAGATAAAAACACTTCCTATTTATTGGCAGATAGATCTACATTCCGCCGTCGCCTCCTCGTCCACTACCACCTCCACCTCCTCCGCTGCCCCTACCTCCTTGTCCGTGACCCCCTCCGCCTCCTCCTTTGTGTCCTCCCTGGCCACCACCGCCGCCTCCTCCTTTGTGTCCTCCCTGGCCACCGCCGCCGCCTCCTCCTTTGCGTCCTCCCTGGCCACCACCCCCGCCTCCTCCTTTGCGTCCTCCCTGGCCACCACCCCCGCCTCCTCCTTTGTGTCCACCCTGTCCTCCTTGGCCACTACCACCGCCTCTCTTGTGTCCTCCTTGGCCACCACCACCGCCTCCCTTCTGTCCTCCTTGGCCACCTCCTCCACCTCCCTTCTGTCCTCCTTGGCCACCTCCTCCGCGGCCCTTCTGTCCTCCTTGGCCACCTCCACCGCCTCCCTTTTGTCCGCCTTGGTTGTATTTGGATTCATCCTCTTTCCCGCCAATGACTTCATCGAAACCACCTATTCCTTGGTTGAGCTCATTCTTAGCGTTATGTGCTTCTTCGAAAGAAATCTCTCCACCATGTTCACAGTTCCCGTACTTACATGATGACTTTAACTCGTCTACTTGGTTTGCACCAGCTTTATAATGTGAGAAAAAAAACCCGTCAAACATATCATATTGATACGCATAAAGAAGAAAATGAGCCAATTGTGTACGACTCTAACCTTGTTTTGCGTCATCGACGGAAGCAACAGCTGTGGCGGCTAAAACAGCCGCTAACAAAACACACCACACTACAAAAGCTCTTGTATTCATGATCTTCAATGTTTTGCCGCATGCAAAATTACACACCCAGCGTCTTCGTATTTATAGTTGCACCGTATCCTTAACGAACAAGCAATTAAGAAACGATATACTAAAGAAGAACCAAGCGGTGAAAAATCCTGAGGGCACATCATGACCATAGCGTCTTACTTGTCAGTTCGAAATTTAGCCTGTAAGCTTACTTCAAGTCTGGAGCAACACGTACGATTTCAGGTAGCCACGTACCAAGTTTGGCGGGACTACGTACTTTTAATCAATATATTGTAAATCCTTATGGCAAAAGACGAAAACTAACTATTAAACTATGTAGCTTCCATAGTTACTATCTGCATGTGCTAATGGTGACACGTATATTCTGATGTTCCTGCGAGTTGTGCATGACATTGGCTCATGATGTTGGCTCAATCACGAGGTTCATCGTTGGAATCGGATTCTCCTAATCTTACCAAATATCGTCCAAAGCCTTCAAAGGGTGAGATAAACACAACAAAAAAGAGCTCATCATCTAATCACTTTATTCGGTTGAAATTATGCAAAGTTTCGAACAACCATTTTGTGATGTTACCATATCTCCAAAGTTCTGCTCCTCCAAAGGTAAATTAATACCCGTTATATCACTTCCTCTTCACAAGAATCTACCTTCAATAGTTATTTTTTTTTTAATAAGTTTAATTTTTCTTGGATGAGAAGTTGAAGGTTCAAGGGCAATATCGTCAAGTATTTCCTACACAAAGAGCCAATTTGTTTATGGAGAAAGCTTGCTGCAACAGATTCAGGCTATAAGATGGATGGACTTAACATAAGGAACAAAAATTTACTCAGTTATGCTAAAGAAAGATTATTACTTGATACTCATGTGATGAGTATCGTGGAGTAGGAGTTGATCATGGAAAATTACCATCAAACCCTAACGCTTTCGCTTCAATGCTTCGAAACTCTCTCTCGAATTGGAGAACAAAGGCAAACTAAAAACCAAGGAAATTTAAAGCCATATTCATAAAGTCATTTTCTTTAATCAATTTGTCAAAAAAAAATTTGTAGGGAAAGAAGGAAATTTGGTTGAAGTTACCTGTGAAAAAATCAGAATTAGTTCCAATTACCTGTGAATGTCTTCTCTGTGATTAATCAGAGAGTTTTTGTTTGATATTTACGTTAATTAAAAAAATTGGGATTGTGCAGGAAGGATTTGATCATCATGCAGAGAAAGGATATGTGATGCTAACTTATTGGATACTAGAGGAGGAGCCTTGTATGCTTCATGCAAATGCTTTCACATCAAGTTGGTCTTGGAAGGCCTTGTCTTGAACCAATATAAAGAGGTATCAAATATATATTATTTTGAAATCTGTGATATCGTTAGGTGCTTGTTGTGCAAGAAAAGCATTTGTACTTCGTCGAATACAGGACTATGGAAATTACCAACGGGATTTTTTAATGAAAATATGAATTATAAGAGATTTTCTCTGGCGCTGTAAGAGAAGTCAAGGAAGAAACAGGGGCAATTAAATTAAAAAAATCATTAGTATAAATCTTAATTTTAGACTTAAAAATCCGCAAGATAATAACCATGTATCGATGTTGTGTTCTTTAGGTAGATAGAGCGTTTCTAGGGGTTATAGCTCTCAGACATGCACACAACGTTGCGTTTTAGAAATCTGATCTCTTCTT
Source organism: Brassica napus (assembly GCF_020379485.1). NCBI lineage: Eukaryota > Viridiplantae > Streptophyta > Magnoliopsida > Brassicales > Brassicaceae > Brassica > Brassica napus. The sequence continues at coordinate 23,507,922 of NC_063452.1, forward strand.
CATCTCTATGTTGAAGCCACTTTCTCATAAGATCATCATCGACAATCTTGAGATCAAACCCGCAAAGGTATTAGATTCTTGCAGTCAGATCACAAATATAACATTAAAAACAGGATCATTCGTTCTTCATCCCAAGTGATAGGTGACTGCTTTTGTGTTTTCCAGTGGATGCCACTGGTGGAGTTTGTGGAGCACCAGATGATAAAAGGAGACAAAATGTTTAAGTGAGTGATTGAAATCTGTGAAGCAAGATTGAAACATTGTTACTGTGGTCTTTCTCCTAATAGAATTGTCTCTACTTTTGATGGCAGGCCTTCTCTCTACTACAACGTTGTTCATGATGATGATCCTTCACACTCCAATTGTACAGCCGATTTTTATTAATAATCGTACCGAATCAAAAGTTAAGTGGTTAGATGTTGTGTAGATATACTTATTCCCATGTAATGTATCTTGTTATTTGAACATTCTGTTCAAAAAAAAAACGAACATTCTCTCAAGTATAGTAAATACTAAAGATAGTAATAGCTCTTCTGCCAAATCCATGTCCCATTTCATATTGTATTTGCGATTCCCACACAAACATTAATGAACATTCTTTGGTTGATTCCATTTTTCACAGACCGGATGATCTTCATCGTATTCCATTTCTGAAGGGAAAATACAATGCAACGTTATGTATATAGTAGCTAGATCATCAAATCCGAAAACTGAGCTGGATAAAACTTGCAAATGCGTTACGTCCATGAGGAACTTGAGGACTTGTCATTTAGGAGAAGTATCCAGCATGAATGTAAGTAGATTCCACCACACTGGTTTATCTGTATACAACTCCACATATAATACCCGATAGAAGATACCTCCACTAGTATATGTAACATATATGCAGTATGATCCAGCATCAATAGTACAAAGACAATATAATAACAACATATACAATGTAATAAGAAATTAATCAATGGTAGTGAGTCAGTGTAGAGATAATGGTGTGAACTTGTTGACAAAATTGTGTTCTTGTTTCTTCTCAAGGCAACTATCATCTTCTCTGAGTTCACACTGCTGATTTCTGTGTGTAATTAGTAATTAGTATTGGAAAATCTAAATAATTTCAGACAGTTGTTTGCTTATGGATTTGATATGGACATAGATGTTGTCTTATATCCTAAGGTTTATTCTCGTTCACATTCTGTAGCTAATATTAGTCAAATGCTGGCCTTGGATGACCAGTAATTTAATTTCAGCCACAAGTTTTATTTGTAGATTTCCACATTTTGTAGGTTTGTTATAAGGTCTCAAAATTATAAAGTTTAGTTAAAAGTTTTTATGATCTACTTAATGTAGTATAGTTTTTTTGGATCTTATAATTACACAATGCATGAGTTCTATATATAAGTAGAATGCGACATATCTGATCTCATGAACTAAAACGTGATGTTGACTTGATATACACTTATTGTTTTTATACATGTGTATACCAGCTAATGTAAATACATTCATTGCTGGCATGTGTATTGCAATAGATGGTCAACTGGTTTTCGACTTTTAGTTTACACCTATATATTCCCATCTCAAAAGTTCTTGGATACAACAAAAACATAAACATAAACGCCAATCGCAACTTTCATGTTTTCTATGGGGAAGAAGCGGTCTGGACTTGCGGTGGCGCTTGTATTCTTAGTCTTGGTTCAAGTCTCTGTTTCAGTTCCGTTTATAGTGCTTCATGGAATTGCAGCTTCTTGTTCTCAGGGTAAAGAAGCAAACTTCACGCAGCTTCTCACTAACCTCTCTGGCTCTCCTGGATATTGCATGTAAAATCAACATAACACTCTATTATCTTTCTTTGCTGTTATCTTATGATTACGACTTTGGTTTGATCCAACTGCTATGGAATCCAGAGAAGTTGGAAATGGAAAACGTGATTCATGGTTCATGCCACTTATGAAACAAACGGAAATAGTGTGTGAGAAGGTGAAACAAATGAAAGAGTTGCGTAAAGGATACAACATTGTTGGAAGATCTCAGGTTCTTGATACTTTCTTGAAAAACCCCCAAGAAAAATCAGTTTTTAATCGTTGCCATTCTTAATTTTATGGATGATAATGATGATGAACGGTGAAACAGGGGAATCTAGTGGCTAGAGGCTTGATAGAGTTCTGCCATGGTGGACCTCCTGTTTTCAACTATATATCTTTAGCAGGTCCTCATGCTGGAATCTCCTCTGTTCCTTTGTGTGGTGTAAGCTTTTCTTATTTTCCCTTTAATCTCTAAATCTCTTTTACAATGATTTGATTTTTATTCAATCAGTGACAGTAAATTTCTGTTTTTTTTTTTGGGGTAAAGAATGGATCATTGTGTGAAATAGCAGATAAGCTGATCAAGTCAGAAATCTATAGCGACTTCATTCAAGTAAATATATATCTTCCTCTATATATCAGGATTAAAATTCTTAAGTAATGATTAATTAAACTTTTTAATGACTGCAGAATCATCTTGCTCCTAGTAATTATCTCAAAATCCCTACTGTAAGTTAACTCAATATTGTAAATACTAATTCAACTTGAACAAAGCTACAAAACTGTACAAAATTTTTATTGAGACAATTTTTCAATTAATAATGTGAATAATAATCTGCAAATTTTTAGACCTGTATTTGTAATCCTTAACAATTCCGATTTTTCTGCCTTGGGAAGTTTTCCTAAACCAAAATACACTACTCTCAAAATTTATTAGTTTAGAAAATAAGAATAGAGAAATCATTAGGATATACCTAAAAATATTTTTGTCACAAATATAGACCTTAAAAATAAAAATGACCAAAATAGACTTAAATGTTTTATCAAAAGAAGTAAATATACGCTTATACCATTAACGTTAATTAATCTAGACATTATAATTTAGAGTTAAAAGGTGGAGTTTAGAATTTAGGGTTTAGGGTTTAGAGTTGAGGAGTAGGGTTTTGGGGATAGAATTTAAAATTTTAAAAAATTAAAAAATTTAAAATTTTCAAAATAAAAAATGGTATTTTGGTCATTTTAGTTTTTGAAGCCTATTTTTGTGACAAAATTTTAAAAAAAATATTTATCTGAGATAATTACCCATGAGAATATGTGTGTTACAAAAAAAAAAAAAGAATATGCATATTTTTATTAGATTTTTAACAGAATCTTTGTTTTATTGGTTTTCTCAGGAAATAAACAAGTATCTAGAAAAGTCTAAGTATCTACCTAAGCTTAACAATGAGATACCAAACCAAAGAAACTCCACTTACAAAGAGCGTTTCACCAGTTTACACAACTTGGTTCTTGTCAAGGTTCCATCTCCTCAAATACCATACTCTTTTTTTATTAATTCGAATGAATCCTCTCTTGACCATTCTGTTTTGTTTTAACAGTTTCAAGACGATAAGGTTATTGTTCCACAAGATTCATCTTGGTTCGGGTTTTATCGGGATGGTGCATTCAAACCACTTCTCTCTGCCCAACAGACAAAGCTATATACAGAAGACTGGATTGGTTTGAAAACATTGGATGATGCTGGAAAAGTGAAGTTTGTTAGTGTAAAGGGTGCACACATCATAATGGCTGATCTCGATGTTGTCAAATACGTCGTGCCTGTCCTTCATCGTGATGATTACAGAGTTTAAATATACAAAATGTTGTTATGCTGTTGCACTTTACGAGGGATATTAAACGTGTAACACCACCACATCCACCTTCTCGATTTCTTCATACACAAGGAAACCATCGTGATACTTTTCCAACAATCATAACTCCCTGAGAAACACCACCGACTTAGAAAGATCCTCACCATTCTCCAGTAACACATGAGGACAAAGACCAACACAATCCATCTCTTTCATCAACTTCTCAGCCATATCCAAAATCTCCCTTATCTACAAACAACTCAGGAAACTTCCGCCAACGCCCACAAAGCCTCCTCATCAGCGAGTCCCCGCTTGGTTACAAAGAGACAGAACGATCATCCTCAACACTAACAAATCATTCATCTTTATTGTATCCTTCAACAACGTCCTTGATCAGATCTGGGTTTGCTTTAATCTTGAGAAAGTCGCAAGCTTTGATGTACATGTAAGGACTGTGTCTGTGTCCGGATTGAGTTCCGGCCCATACGAAGAACCTAAGACCCAATTGTGATTGATTTGATATCCCTGGAGATGAAAGCTTTGTGGGTTGAGAATTGGAACGAGGGAAAAAAACGACGACGGATCAGGTGGAGTAGCATCTCTCTAAAATATTTTCCCCAACGTCTCTCTAAAACCTAGATCTAATCCGCTCACCTCTTTGCTCCGGCGGTGGTGGTCCTTAGACCATCGTCGGAGGCTCTTTTTGTCTTTTCCTTATTTGCCTCATCGACTCATCCCTCCTTCTTCAGTCCTTGCCCTAGCTCTGGATCTCGTTCGCCTCCTTAGCTCCCCTGTTTAATCTCGTTAGATATGGAGGGAATGACGTGTTCAGTAGTAGATCTGGTGTGCCGGCGACGATTGGTGTTAGGGTCTGTCGCTGGGGTCGGCTATGTGGGTGGTCGGGATTCTTCTTCCTTGCTGAAGCCCCTTCAGATGATTCGACGGTACCATAGCGGAGGAGAGGTTAGGGCTCGGACCAGCTTCGACCCTGTTTTTCCGCTTGCTCGGATCGCTGGTGGCTGTTGTCAGTTTTTTCCGGATCTAGGGTTTCGACCTTGAGAATGATGGCGCGTGGAGTCCAGAAGAGGTTACAATCCCAGCGGTTCTTCATTGTCTCCCCTCCAGTTTATTGTTGTAAGGTATGTATCTGTTGGCTGGGGTTATTGTCTCAGTTCATGGTCATTCTTGTTCTTTTTGCTCTTGGAGATCCTACTGCTGGTTCTCAGTTGTGGGTACGTGTGGGGTGGTTCTTCTCTCGGTGTTGTCGCCCGAGCTTATGAGTTGCATGTGGCAGCGTCTGGCGAGTTCTTGAGACTTCATCCGCGTCTCATTGGTGAGCTTCGTCTTCCAGAGTCGAGTTCTGGACTGTGGCAGCGTGTTGGTCTCTCTCTTTCACGCAATAAAGGCGTCATCTTTGGAAGTGTGGTCTCAGCGAAAGAGGTACAGTCTGGTGGGTGTGGGCTGGGGTTAGTTTGGTACTCGATATTCTTACTAGCTCGAAGGTCGTCTTTATCGGAGGAAGTGTGCCTGATATGTCTCACTTCCCGTCTTGTGTGGTGGGTTAAAAGGGTGTACACGGTCCCGGGGTTAGGAGGGTTGGAGGCAGCAATCTCCAAGTCACCTTCCCGAACGACGGCACCGCCTATCATTGGACTCCTCCTCGTGCAGCCGGTGAGGCGATGTTGAACGGGTTTGAGGCTCCGTGATGTGTTTCTTTTGGATGGTGTTGATGATAGGGTCTCTCGGAAGCTGTAGGTATGTCCACAGTGCTTCAAGGATTGGGTCGCCTTTCTCTCCGGGAGCTCGCGGCAACCGAAAGCTCAGTCCGCTCACACCTCTTATTTGGGCCGTCGACGCTGCGCTAACTTTGGTTCATGTCTAGGACTTTTCTTCTTTGGTTTTGGAATTACATCTTTTTTAGATGCTCTGTTTAGCATAAGTTAGATTTTCATTTCTGCAAGTCTGCTACTAGTACTCTCCGTGTTTCTGTAAAAAATGAAAAATCTATATATATAAAGTAGTGTTCTCTTCTCTCCTGTGGTGCCACCTAGGATCCAGTTCAGAAAGTCGCTGCTTGAGGAGACGACATGTGTCCTTTTCATCAAAACGCACAGCTTCATTTAACTTAGAATACAATTGATCTGGGCTTTGTGTATGGGCTTACGGAAGCCCTAAACCGTAGTCTTCTCTCCTCTCCCTTCTTCCAATCCAACCTCCCTCAGCTTCCGCCGTCTTCCTCCTCCACCTCCCAGAAAGTGAGGCCCGTTCCAGCCCCTCCGTCGCTTCCGCCGGCAGGTAACTTCGGCAGCTTGAAGGTTCGAGGGCGATCGGAGGGAGCGGGTTGGGGTCTCTGCCGCACACGTTGACGGAGCCGGTGTGGGATACAGTGAAGAGGGATTTGTCGATGATCATGAGTAATCTGAAGCTGGTGGTGTTTCCAAATCCGAATAGGGAGGATTTTGGGAAGGCGTTTAGGGATTGGGATCTGTGGGAACCGTTTTTCTTCAAGCCAGCCAAATTGTCCTCGAGAACCTTGGTATCAAGGCAGCCGAATCGCCCTCAAGGTCCAAACCCCTCGAGGTCCAAACCCTGCTTTTTCAGAAAATTTCCTCTGTTAAATATCTCTCATACTCTTTGATAATGACTTCTTTCGCAGATTCATCTATCTGAATTGAAGTCGGGACAGTGCAGGTAGCGTGTTGAGGCAAGGCTTTTGCGTTTCTGGGAATCCCGAAAGGTTAAGAAGCACTGCTGATAGTTTTGTACAATCACTTGAGGTTTCACATTTTGGTGACAAAGGTCTATACTTTTTTGGATTCGGTTCTTGATATGTTTATATTTGATGTTTTTTTTTCTCACATAGGAAGTGATTTGAGGGAGAAAAGGATGCGAATTTTCCTCAAGAAGGTGTGGTCTGTGGTGGAGCTTTGTCGTACAAAAGTTTCAATCTACAAGGTTCCATGAGAGTTCATCATCACAACCCCAATTCTAGACCGCTTGAAGGTCTTCCCTACAGCTTAAACATGTAATCACAACATGCCATTGACTGAGCAACATAAAGGAGAAAGAGAGAATAACTCAGTGAGTTATGATCATGAACCAAGTTTTAGTGAGGAAGGTGGTGATGGTCACAACGAATCCATTAGCTAAAAAGTTTCCATGGCAGTGATGAAGTTGACTGATAAGATGTTGAAGTTGCAGATAACCGACGTGCCTTATATAGGTGATGATTTGAGTATGGATGGTGGTAGTAGAAGAAAGTTTGCGGCTTTACAGAGAAAGATCAAATGGAAATTTGTTTCTGAAGTTCTGTTTGAGAGAGGTTATCATGTCTCGCCTCAGCTGTCTGAGGATAAGTTTAATGATTTGAATAAGCGGTTTAAGAAGCTTAATGAGAATAGATTTAATATGCATCATGACCTTGCTCTGCAGCATTCGGTAAAGCTAGCGTTTAGAAACATAGATGATCAAGAGAATGATGATTTTAGGAATCATCAACTTGAAAGACGCACAAATAGAAAAAAAAAGACAACATCCAATATCTGATTTGTTTATTGTTTTGGGCCTTTTGGCTCATCAGACCCGAACATTATCTCATCTTTGAGCAATCAAGAATCTACTTTGCAACAATAGTAATAAGATTAACACATCTCGGGTTCTCTCCATTTTTCTCATCAATAATGAATGTTCTTATTTTGTCTGCTTTTGGGTTTGATGCTGTACATATGGTTGAATTTTTTTACAAAGCTTTAAAATTTAAACGATTCTCAAAAGCCTCTTTGTACTTGGATTTAAGAGTGTTGCTCGCATTCAAAACATCAAAAAAAAATCATGTTTCTTTTTTACTTATCTCTCCACGTGCCAATCTTAGTAATCTTGAACCCTTTTTATTTGCAATACCACTCAAATCTCTTTCCTTTCAAATACTAATTGAAGTCCAAACAAAATAAATGGAATTTGAGAAAAGAGATTTATCCTTAAGATTATTTTTCAAAAACTTTATGGAAGTAAATATCCATTCAGGTTCTCAACCACTATAAATACCAACGCCAAATATATTTTATCAAGTGCACAAAAACTATAATATATTTAAAATTACAATAGATACATTAGCTAAAAGAAAATATTATTTTTAAAAATATTATGGATGCATATATAAAAATTAAGAGAAATGTATAAAATGAAATAAAAGTAACAATGACTTGAAGAAAAAATGTATAAGACTGAAAATATTTATGATTTGTGGTCTAAGATATATTCAACTTATTGTCCTAATCAAGGTAGAATAAACATTGAATAATATATTTTATAAAATATAAATACATGAAAATATTTTTAATGGTAGAGTATATTTATAATTTCCAATAATCCGCCAAGTAAAGAAAAAGGAAACATGCATGTATATAACCATGAAAAAGGAAACATGCATGTATGTAACCATAAAAAAAGAAAACTACTTTAAATAACTTAATCAAAAACAAAAAACACATTCAACTAAACGCAGCAATTGCTAAACGCAATGAACATCACAACCTCAAAAGAAAGATGGTATAAGAGCAAAAATCTCAAGACATATATAGTTTTGTACTAACAACTTACCAACCAATTTAATTTACACAGATAGTTCATTTCAACAGTAATCAAAGCAAGCAAATAGCCCTAATCAAAGCAAATATCCCGCGCGAAGCGCGGATCGAGCCTAGTTTGGTATAATAAATTTTAACATTTTACAAAAAAAAAAAAAAAAAAAGTGGAGTAGCATTCGAAGACTACTATTATGGGTTTCATATTCGGCCCATTAACATCCAATTAAGAACCCAATAGGCAATGTCAGCCGCTCATTCTTTCATTGTTGCAGTCAGGGATGGGAGTTAGGTAACCGCTTCGGTTCGGATCGAGTATTTCCATTTAGGTTTGGATTGGGTTCAAGATTTATAGTTTGGGTTAGAATTTTTGTTTTTTAGCAAAATTAGAAAGTTCTTGCAAAAAGCAAATGATCAAACCAAAAATTCATAACTTATAATCTTTAATCATGAAACAAACTCAAAAACATCAATGTAATCACTGATCCTGAATCGCTTAACTCAACCGCAAACAAAAAGAAAAATGTTTGAAGATAAATCATCTGCAATTTTTTTACTTCTCGTCGTTGATAGAGAAAAAAATAGGAAAGAGAAAAACTTTTTGTGGTGCGTGTCTAGTTTGATTAATTTGATTGATATCTTTTGAATTGGTTTTGAAATAATGAATATCTAAATCTTAACCGACTAATCAAGAAAACGTTAGTGATTTTCAGCTCGTTGAAGATATTTTTTTTAAAAACATCAAAAGTTACTTAGTTGGTTAGCAACTTAGCATTGTAATTTGTAACTAATATTTGCTACATTAAATATCTGAATGTCACATCATACTTGACATATAACTTAGGTAGGCCAATGATCCAAAACTACAATGAGACCCCACACAGCCACATTAATTCCAAGCCATCGCTACCACCAAAATCTAAATAGCCTTCTTCCTCTCACGATCGTAAGGCTTCAAAATCCAACCCATGAGCCACTTGACCAGCACGAGGAACCCATGGGTTGATCGCAACGGGCCGGTGAGTTTGGTGATGGTTTGATGATGGCCCAGCCACACGCTCACAGGACGGACACATGATGAGCGTAGTTGGTGGAGTCATTTGGCCGTAAAACTGTGGAGAGAGCTTGAGAGTTCGAAGCTCCATAGCCTCTTTCAGAAGTCGACGATTCTCCTCCGTTAGTTTCTCTACGCATCGTTTCAAGTATTCACAATCCACCTCCGTCTGCTTTAATTTGGTTCTGTAACAAACCAAAACAAAAATCTCATAAGAGAAATTACAACAAACCGAACCAAACAAATAAACCGGTAGGTATACATGTCATTTATTGGTTACCTTGCTCTTCTGTTCTGAAACCACACTTCCACTTGTCTTGCGGTCATGCTCAACTTCTTGGACAGAGCTAGCTTCTGTTTCTGCATAATTACAAAAATACCCTCGTTATATATATCTCTGCGTAGTTTCAGTAACACAATTAATTTCTCTTATGAAATTAACTTACGGGATTGAGAGTGTTGTGTTCTTTGAAAGTCTCTTCCAGAAAAGCAGACTGATCCTTGGATAATCGGAGCTTCTTCCTCGACGTTTCGCCTCCAGCGTCTTCTTCTTCGTCGGTTCCTTCTCTCTCACTCCTCTTCCCGCCGCTTATGGTGCTCGAGATCGTACTGTTGGGAGAAGAAACTCCTGCTTCCTCCTCGCAATCCACCGTTGATGGAAGAGTGTTCACTTGTATTTTGCGAAGATCTGCAAAGAGCAAAACAAAATAAATAATCAGATCTTGAAAATTTCAGAGAACCCTAGTAGAAAGCTAATTAAAGAGAATGTAAAAGATCTGAAATTAAGTACCTGACGTAGAAGCCAATGTTTGGTTCCATGGAAATCTATAGAGGTTGTTGGATATAGACGAACTAGGATTGTTATGTTGTGAAAAACCTAAGCTTAGGCTCAAACCAAGATCTTCTTTTCCCATCATCATGATCTATCCACCAAAACTTTTCTATCTGAGGTTTTCCCGGATTCGTAGCTCGAAATTGTAATATTCTCTTGTGAATTTAGAAGATAGTAGAGAACAGATAAAGACAGAGGACTATAAGGTTTGATCTTTCTGACTTCTGAGTATATAAAGAACTCAAGAAGAAACTCACAGATGAGAGAAATGGTTTGTTTCTATGGAGAAGAAGAGAGAGAGATGTGTGATGATATTGAAGGCGAAGAGGGGATTAAATATAGGACTTGAAGTAATGAGATCTTGTCAGGTGGGTAACTACAATCCATCATTATTGGTGTTATTTTTTCTATTACTTTATCCTCACTTTGTCCCCTTTGGCTTTTGCCTTGTCTTCCTTTTTTTGTACTTTCCCAATCACATTGATTTATCACCCATGTATAATGTTTTAAGATAGCCAATATGTGTTCTGAGTATACATATGCATTGTTGTGTTTTGTGTCGTAAGATTTAAAGTCAGTGTCGTAAAAACCAATAAAACTGTCCTCTCTACAACTGAGAGATTATCGCACCCCTAATTTTAATTTATCTTAATTTATTAACACAACAAGAAACAAACATAGCCGGGCTATGTATGCTCTTATCTTTCGTTTTAAATTGATAACCCTTTATCAAAACAAAAACAAAACGAAAACATGAAGCAAAGTTCTTTTTATAATAAAACACCAAAGTACTTCAAAAAAAATCATAAACATAGTTTAGATGATTAGATACCCGAAGTTAATGAAATTGAATTTAGTGCTTGTGTTTAATCTAGTGCCTCATATTATCAAGCTTCGTGTATTTTATATGCCAAAAACATACAAAATATTTGTTTTTTTTTTATTGGCTACGGGATATCAGGCAGGCTGGGTCCAATCTCCAAGACTCCAACGGTGTAGCCAATTATTTGTTCAGATTTTTATATTAGAAAAATATTCAAAAATCTTTTAACAAAATATATAGTGAAAGAAAAAAATATTCGGTGTTCGATATAATGAGAGAAAATTGACTATTCGAGTGGTTGGTACTTGGTACAAAACACAATCCAAATGAATCTGATTTTCTTCAAAGTTGTAGGCCAATCAAAGGTTATAAACCAATCATATACATGTGAGGTGGATATTTACATATGAATTAACATCCTCATGGTTTCTACTTTCATTCATCACAACAGTGATATTTTCAAAGATATTAATTAGTAGTACCTTTTTTCCGTCATTAAAAGCTAGTAATGTTTGTGCTTTCCCATTTTAATTTGGCACATTTCTACATTTAAAATGAAAAATAAAAATAAAGAGAGCAATATAGGTCAAAAGTGCTTAGATCATCTTCATTTTAAAAGAGAGTTTGAATTAAAACAATACTTCAACCCTATTTCAATTTTCTTTATAATAAAGTAAAAATAGATTTGCTCCATGAATAATTTTTTTTTTTGTCGACAACATTACAGACTCATATTGACTCTGTAAACCACACCGGGAGATATTGATCCATGTGAACGACGAAAGACGTTTGTTTCCTGACACTGCGTGCTAGGTTATCCGCCTTTGTATTTTGCGTTCCTGGTACATGTATAATCTCTGAACGTGTGAAGCTCTCTTTCAGACTCTTGATCTTCCAAATAACTTGCAAAAGCTGGCCACTCTTCTGGTTCCGAAACCATCTTCACCAATTGAGAACAATCCGTTGCAAACGTAACCTGGAATTGACGTAAATTCTTCATACATTCCATAACTCATAGTAGCGCCTCCATCTCTGCATGCAAAGGAGTTAAAGAAGCCCTTACATTCTTGGCTCCCATTAGACCTTCAAAATCTTCTAAAGTACTGAACCAACCCTGACCAGAGAACATATCCCCCTCTTTCCATGATCCATCTGTAAAACACCATCTTCCAGGAATTGACGGCAGAGATGCCTGAACCTGTGTTCCCGTGTTCTGGTCTTTCAAAATCTGTGCCTCTGCCCAGAATGTGGATTCCGTTTCATTTTTAATTAATTTTTTCATTTTTTATTCTAAAATATAATGGGATTAAAGTATCTAACTCAGTTACAAAGTTTTTCAATTAAAAAAAAACATGTTGTTATTAAAGTGTGATCAGTTATCAATCAAAGTAAAATGGTGGAAAAATATGGTGAAAATGAAAAGGATAGATAATAATAAAACTGGAGTAAACTTTTTTATTTTATTAATAGTTGAGGTAAGATTTACTCTATTTTTACTATTTTTCTCACTTTTTAAAATAAATGAAATGAAATCATATTCCACTTGATTGGACGAATGTAGAATAAATTGGTTGAAATAATTTTTCATCCATTTTAATTTACTTTTATTCTACCATACCGTCATACTTTTAGTATTAGTCACTTTGTATACTGTATACAGTAACATGGGATTGAGCATGTGGGTCTTCCCACGTGACCGTTCGTGTTAAGTTTCCATCAATGAAAACCTTGGTAAAATTTTATCAATAAGTTCTTGTTTCCAAAAAAGTTTTCTACTATTTTAAAAAAATTGTGTAACTTGTTATTGATACACAATTAAATTATAATAATTTTTAAAACAATCTCGTGTAAATTCAAACTTTAAAGTTTTAAAGAATGTTAATACACAATGTTGACAAAAAAAAGACTGTTAATGCTTTTTAAATTGTAAATACTTTAACTACATTGCGAACATGTGTGTTAGCTTAGAGATTTTTTCTTCTATTTGAAATTATAAATTTATTATTTGTTCCAATTATTTATTTATATATTAAATATTTAATAGTTTTAAAGTCGTCAAAATGATTAAAACAACATGGACTATAAATTTACAACTAAATTGGGATATTTCACTGTTTTTTTCCTTATATTTATTTGTGGCGATTTCAAAGATAACTAAGTACTCACGGAAAAAACCGTTCAGATACATCACTCTCCTCTTCTAGAGAGAGAGTTCTCTCTCAAACAATCTTACTCTCTTATCTTCAAAAAAATCTTTCAGAGAGGTTAGATCTTGTCTTGAAAGTGAGAGAGACCATCGGGTTTTTTGGGTTCTGGTTTCGGTTTTATCCGACCGGCTCTGACTCCGGCGTTCTCGCCTTCTTCTCCGGCGATGGACGGCCGGCTTTGTTTCCGGGAGGTGATGGCTCCTTCAAGCATCGGTATCGCCGGCTAAAGTCCGGGTTTTTCCCGGCTTCGTTCGATCTACGACTTTGTTCTCCTCTGCCTCACTGCCTCTCCTTCTCAAGCTCCGATGGGTATCGGTCATGCATGATACTCGGAGTTGTAGGATTGATTGTAGGCGGTTGATGCTTTTCGTCGATTCGTAGATCCGCCAGGTTAATCTCCGATGAACGGAGATCTGTAAGCAAAAGCGTGGTGAGTGTGGTGGTGTTTCCCGGATGAGATCTCGATTGGTCGATGGAAGCTCTCTGTGGAAGGGTGATTGGGTGTTAAGAGAGGAGCGTTGTGTTTCTGATTCCGGTGTTTGCGGCGAAACGTCGGTGAGTGAAACCGGCGGTGGCTTCTCGGAATGGCGATGACACGGTGATGACGTGTGAAGGGTAGAGTAACGCGTGTTTCCTCGCAGTTGAGGTTGCAACACGTGATCTTGCCTCGCTCTTTCTCCGACACGTGGATCGCGAGGTGTTCGTGGGCTGGGGTTTTTAGTCTTTTGGGATTTTGGGTGTATTAATTGTAGCCTGGTTTGGATGCACGGTTGGGTTTGAGTCCCAATTTTAGTCTTTTTGTTTTGTTCTTCTTTTGAGTTTTATTTTTTTGGTACGAGCTTTAGTCTTTTTATAATATTAATAGATGAAAAAAAAAGAACTAAGTACTCACGCGCTGTCTAAGAAAGTGTAGAAATGCGGCAATTGCGGACAATTATTGAGGACATAATGATGGTTTTGTGGAAAGAAATATAATGATAGGCGGGTCCCATGATTTTACAAAAGATCCGACAAAATGTCGTAGTTGTGTTCAGTGTGATCTGCTGTCCCACGTGTTCGCTATGCTTGACAACTCGCACTAAGTGCGCGTTGATTCACGCCTGTATGTTTTCTCTTGATCATTTCCTTTTGATTAATAAGGAATCTTTTTTCGAAACTACGAAACAATACTTATATATTTTTAAGTAATTTCTTACATTTTTTTATTGTTAACTAATGTCAAAGATGTGGGGAAGAAGGAGACTCCATTAATCACGTCTTATTCACATGTCCTGCTGCTCGACTGGTGTAGGCGATGTCATCTCCGCACCGAGGTTTTGAATATAGATCTTTATATGAAAATTTTAGTCATTTGCTGGATACTGGAAAAGATTCTAGAGTGCCAAAGGATGTGAGTTGTAGCTTCTCGTGGATCTTATGGATGTTGTGGAAGAACAAGAATGCATTTAACTTCGAAGGAAAAGAGTATGAGGCAGAGGATACGGTCACAAAATGTCGTGAGGAGTCCAGGCGCTGGACTGAGGTTGTGGCAACAGCAAAAGCGGAAACGGGTAATAGGAATCAGAGGCCTAGGGATGGTAACATATGGATAGTACCAAAGAGTGAAAGAGTGAAGTGCAATATTGGAATCTCATGGTCTAAAGTGACGTGTATGTCGGGTTTGGGCTGGATTGTAAGGAATAGTGAAGGTGAAACTTTGCTCCATAGCAGAAGAACTATAAATGGTGTGTCGTCGCTTTTGGAGGCTAGACGTTTGGGTTTAATTTGGGCAGCGGAGAGTATGAATTCTCACAAATTGCAGAAAGTGTGTTTTGAGTTGGAGGACTATGAGTTGGTGGGCTCTGTGAACAAACCTAAGGCGTGGCCAGCGTTTCGGGCGTACGGTGAGGAGTTAAGGGATGTCTTGAATAAAGTTACAGATTGGAAGGTAAGCTCAGTAAAGAGAGTGGCTAAGTAAGATGCTTTTATGATTGCTCGGAGTGTGACAAAAGAAAGGAGATATCAATCATATGTAGCTCAAGGTAGTCCATCTTGGTTAAGGAGCTTGCTTGCGGAGGAAGATACGAGGTCAATAAGAGTATAAGGTGATGTCAACTGGAGGATTTCATTGGAGTGGAAGAATATCGGGTGGGAGAACGTGTTTTAGGCCGTGATCCTTTTCTTTATTTGATTTGGGTTGGTTGCTTGATCGATTTGCTTTAGAGAAGTGGTTGTATTCTTTCTTTCTCAAACATGTTTTTTAAGAGTTAAAAAAAAACTAATTTAAAAGCTGTATTTTCCAAATAATCCGACTGACTTCATTTATTACATAGTATAAAAGTGAACTTGCCTATTTTTAAATATTTTATTACATCTTATTTTTTCATTCTTTCTAATTACTTCATTAATTATATTTACCATAATAATTCAACAACATTTATTTTACGTGTTAACCGGAATATTTTACAAGTTTGAATAAAATTGATTCATTCATGACAAGAATTTAATCTGTTAATAATATTATATTTTTTTTACATAATTAGTTATACATGGGGATCTAATTACCCGTTCGGGTACTGATCGATTTTTTGGATATCAAATTTTTGGATTTAAAATTAAACTTTGTTCGGATATTATAAATTTCGGACGGGGTTCATACTCGAATCTGGATAGGTTTGTAGGAAACTAAAAATATCCAAACAATTTATGTGTTTAGAAATGTCATTAAATAATTTATAAAAAAATATAAAAACTAACATCTACACAGGCGTCCGAACCAAGTTATAGTCACTATTACAACAAAAGTACTTTCATTCTATTCAAATTTTCTTATATTTTTTGCCAAATTTTTTTCTTTTATGTATCTAGAAAAAATATTGTTGCCTTCTGAAAACTCCTTCCGTTTCATAATAAATGAAGTTTTGGTTCTTTGTACCCATATTAAGAAATTATCTTTCCTAAAAAAAAGTCATTGAAATATAATTTAAAACTAATTTATTTAATTATAAACAAAAATAATAATAACACAATTGACTACACAGTTTTTGATAAAATTAAAATTATCTAAATATTTGAAAACATCATCTATTGTGAAACAAAAATAATCACCTAAAACATCATCTATATCGAAACGGACGGAGTACTTTAGAATGTGAATGTGGGTAGACCAACATGACAGCTACAAAGTTGAGTCACAATTGTCAACAAGCAAAAAATCATAGACAAAGGAATAATTATTTTTAGCTATATAACAGTACCAATGTTCGGAATTGTGCTAGGCGTTATTCGGGCTCTCGGTCCGGGTCTAGCGAGTTGCAAAAAAATCGGAGATTAATCGCCAATTGATCGGGGATTAGTTTTGAGTATTTTTTTTCAATTTCTGGTTATGTATAGTTAATAATAAACGATTTACCAAAAACGAAGTGATAGTTGTTATGGTGTAGTGGTCTTATAGCTAGTTTTAATTCGACAGATCCCAGGTTCGACGGCCCGGATGCGCTTTTTAATTTTTTTTGCTTTTTTTCATTAATGGTATAATAGTAAATATCTTTTCTTCTTCCCTGTCGTCTCTTCTCTCCCTATAAACCTAATTACAGCCTTTTTTTATTTTCTCCAGCAAAAATCAACATTTTTTTAACGATTCCCGTTGATTTAACTTCATTTCTTTGTTGCTAGCACTGAAATATGATGAATTCGTGATGAAATTATCGTTTTCGAACACGGAAATACCATAATATGCTGTTTTTTTTTCGACCCAAGTTTTTGGCCGAACAGGGCAAAGTCACAGCGGAGCTCCGGCGCCAAGCGTTTCACCGGCGCGTAATCGGCCGCTCCGGCCGCGTTTTAGAACCTGGAACAGTACATAAAGTAATCATTTTTAATGTTCTGCATTGCGTAGGACTAATAATTGTCGTTCTGCTTAATCATCATATGCTTCATGCATGTTAGCCATACTTGTTCTTTACAGCATTGGAATGTTTGGCGATATTTTATTAGATCCTTTTCTGTTCAAACCTTTTTGGGAAAATTGCCAAAACGGAACAAAAAATAACATAGTTGTCCCTATGGTATAAAACCATATTTGTCCATTTATTCTCTTTTTACCCTTTTCATTTCTGTAATTTAATAAAATAAATAGTTTTATGAATCCAAAAAAATATTAAAAATATAAAAAATTAATAAAACACATATATACACAAACACATATTTTTTTTGGTTAAAAAACTTAATAAATAAAATTTTAAAATTACGTTCCACTAAAAGTAGAATTCGTCTTTTACGGAAAATGAGTTAGTAGAAAACAAATTCCAGAATAAACAAGTCCATCTACTTTTTTTAGAAGAAACAATATAAAAATGATTAAAATTCTAAATATGGGGAATGCGAATTTTACTAATTGTAAAGATCGCTACTTTTCTTTTGAATGCAGTTTCTACTTTTATGAAGTATTCTAAAATTCTGGGCATGCGAAATCTAAACTTAACACGAACGTCTACAAAAAGTAGAAATTGTATTCAGAATTTTTGTCATGGTTCTACACGGTGTAGAAGGTGACTTTTACGGATAAAATACAAGTTTTTTCCAAAAATTAAGGAAGGTTCAGTTAAGAAAATATTCGAAAAATATTCTAATTTCCTAAAACGTGTCCTGGTTGATTTTCTTTGTCAAAATATAAAAAAAAAAAAGCGATTTTGGTTTTTCTTCTTCATCAATCTATGATTTCTCCATAGTTTGTCTTGTAATTTTTACAAACTCTTGTTCTATGATGCATATCTATACAATATGTGGTGTTTGAAAATTTAGTACAAGCACGAGATGAGATTTTTCGGCTGATGATAAAGGAGGTAGACTACTGTTATTAGAATCAAGTTCTACCTTAGAGGATATTAAAAGAATAGTTTTGGAGGATTTTAGAAACCAAATGCAATTAGGTTACAGGATATTTTTGATCTGTGTCGTGTGTTCTTTTTTTTTTAATTGTTTTTACATTTTTTTTTCTTTCTGAAACATTATGAGATTACCTTTTTTTTTTATCTTTTTCCATTAAAATTTTTAAAAATGGTTTTTATTTATGTTTAATTTGATTAAGGAAAGGTTAGTTTTGGGATTATGAAAAATATTATACTATAAGGACAACTTAGTGATGGTTTTATACCATAGAAACAACTATGTTGTTATTTTGTTCTGTTTTGACAATTTTTCCAACATTTTTTTGTAAACCTAAAACCAATTATTTTCTATCTAAATATATTTGTCCAATTGTCCTCTCACATGTACTTGATCTATCGACTGGAATATTTGATTATTATTTCTTTCCAGACTGAGGAAAGATTAATCCGCAGATATAGTTATGATCATCAGCAGAGCCGGACCTAACGTTAATGGGATCCTAGGCAAAATTGAAATTTTATCTAAACTTTAGTAAAAATCAAAATTTTATATTTTTTATTTGGTAAATGCTTATTTTTAAAATGAATAATCATAAATTTTATCTCGTAATATAGTTTTTACTTTATATCTTAATATTTTTTATGTTTTATATAGTATACATTTCATATGTATATAAAGTTTTTTAGAAAACTTCGTGGGACCCCATTCCAATGTTTCATTTTAGGGAAATTGAGATGTATAACCATCAAACAAATTATAATTCAATGGCTAACCAAAAACCCTACATCACCTATACACTCTGCCTCTAAAACATAATATTGCCATATTGCTCTCACATACAACCGGTTGAAACCTGCAAGAAAAAATAAAGAAAAATTAATAATAATAATCAAAAGTAACTTGTGTCCCTTGAAAATCACACATTTTCTCACATGTGCTTTATTTTAGTAACTTTATAGTAGGTGAAATTCTTCTTCCCAGATTTTTTCTTGAATTGATTTCTTCTCACGAGAAGAACAATCAAGTGTGGTAAAAAAGAGGCAACGATGAAGGCGTAGACGGTGAGAACACACACCAACTCTTTCATTTTTTTCCTCCTCTTAACTCATTGATTCTCACAAATCATTCTTTTGTTTTCATATTGTTTTCGTTTTTAAATCTTGCAAATGAGATTGGGATTATCGCATCAGAGTTAGATCCATGATAGATATCCACTAGTGAAGAATCACGACGGCGGATCTGTAAAGTGTCGATGTGTCAGAAAAAAGGGAGGAGATGGAGACGATCTCTATATGGTGGTAAAGAATAATGAGAGTGAGCCAAATGAATGTGTATCAGCATGTCTAAGAAAGAAGAATTGAAGAAGATGAACTCTTCGTCTATACTATATTCGGTGAAATGAATAGTATAATATATATTCTTTAGGGTAGCTATTTGTGTAAAGATATCATACTATTTGAGACGAAATGCTATATTATTCCTTAAAATGTAATAACATGCCATGTTTTCAAATTCGATAGTTATTTTCACTGTCATTTTCTGTGATTGATTGTAATATGAAATTCATTTTTTTTAATGTTGAACAAATTTGATTATTTGGAATCTTCATTATTACCAATTCTAGTTTAAAAATCTAAATTCTATTATTTAGAGGAATGGTGGTGAACATGAGGTTTGCATTAGATTTTGAGATTTGGGTTTACAGTTTAGGGTTTTGGGTTTATATTTGGGTTTAGGATTTATTGATTAGTGTTTAAGGTTTAGTAATTTCGTTCTCAAACTTGGTCATTTGGCAAATGTAAATGGAGTGGACCAGTACTTCTATACCATTTATAGGGGTTCCATACTATGTCGTGTACATTGAGAAAATTGACAACATATTATATAGATTTTGTTTGGGTTTATACTTTAGTTATTTGGGTTTAGATTTAGTAACTAGGGGTTTTTCTAGGGTTTTAGTATTTAAGTGGGTTAGTAGGGTTTAGTGTTTAGGGTTTATATATGTGTTTAGGGTTTAGTGATTAGGGTTTAGGGTTTATATTTGGGTTTAGGGTTTAGTGATTAGGGTTTAGGGTTTATATTTGGGTTTAGTGATTAGGGTTTAGAGTTTAGTGATTAGTGTTTAGGGTTTATATCTGGGTTTAAGGTTTAGTGATTATGGTTTAGGATTTATATTTGAGTTTAGGGTTTAGTGATTAGGGTTTAGGGTTTTGTGATTAGTGTTTAGGGTTTATATATGGGTTTAGGGTTTATATTTGGGTTTAGGGTTTAGTGATTAGGGTTTAGGGTTTAGTAATTTTCTTTTCAAGCTAGAGTTTAGGGTTTAGGGTTTATATGTCATGTCTTCAAATTTGATATTTCTCTTCTATGCCCTTTTGTACGATTGTTCGTAATATAAAATTAGTTTCATTCAAATGTTCGACAATGTTAGAGTCATGTCTAGTTCAAAAACGTCTTTTTCATCAACAAGTATTTTTATTTCTTCTCGTACTATTTCACATATGATGCTCAACTAATATAAATAGAACAAATATTTGTATACTATTTTATACAATGTTCCATACTATGTATGTATAGTACTTGAAAATATTATAAAATATTATATATTTCAGATTTTGATTTTCTTTTAAATATATATTATAGCTTAGATTTGAGTTTAGGATTTAGTGACCAAAGTTTAGAGTTTAGTAATTAGGGGTTCGGTTTAGAGTTTAGTATGATATTTTCCATCTTTATATACTATAGTTTAATATCACAAAATATTATATATATTTTTTAGATTTTAATTTTATTTCAAATTTATAAATATATAATATAGTTTACATTTGAGTTTGGGTTTAGTATTAAAAGTTGGAGTTAGATTTAGGTTTATATTTGATTTATGGTTTATATTTGGATTTAGGGTTTAGTGATTAGGGTTTAAGGTTTAGTATTTAGAGATTAGTTTCAGATTGAGATAAGTTTTAGTATCTAGATTTTAAGGTTGATGTATAATTAATATTCTATATTATTTTGGTGATATGAAGTAGAATTAATGAAATATTTGTGGTTATATGTATGTGATGTGGCTGTGTTATCTTCCTTTTGTTGGTGACAGTTTGCATTAATTGTTGGCTACACTTGGATTTTGTCAACGTCATCTCCACATCTTTAAGTCACCGGCAACTTGTATGAATCAAAAATAAAATCGGTGGAAATAAAGCACAATTGATAGATAATACATTATGTCAAAATCAGTGTTTTGCACTTAATTTATTTTCCAAACTTGGTCATTTCATAAATTCACCCTTCGTTTTAATAGGGTCAAGTCCGGCTCCGATCATTAGACAAAGAAAACTTGGAAATTGAGGTTCGCCTCACATGATTGTTGGATTCTTATTTTTTTATGGCTTTGACTGGTAGTTTTTTGGAGTAAATGAAAGTAATATAAAAAGTGGAAATGAACAGAAAAGTTTAAATGGGAAAGAAAGGAAAAAAGAAATAAATGTTGTTACGCCGACTATATTGAGTGTGTGTTTATCACTTTTGAAACAGCAATAAAAGTAAATGGGAGGAAATGTCTTTCTACTTGATTGGTAATTTTTAGGAGTAAGTTGGAATAATAATGTTTTCACCATTATGTTTTGCGCTAGAAGTGCTATACAGTCAGACGCTATACAACTTAAACTTAAGCTTTAGTTAGTTGTACATAAAATATCAAAGAGTATGACAGTTTATTATTTTATCTAACGTTAGACCTGTTATAAAAGAAACTGAAATTTTATTGTATCGCGGAAATTTAAATAAGAGCAAAATTTTATACCCGTAGGAGAAGATAATACTGATAACAAGAGATGATGTGTTATTAGAAGGAGAAGGAATGGTGTGTTTACAATGATCGAAACGATCGTTTATATAGAAGAGAAATTTACTGTGCAAATAGTGAAGCGGACCCCACATCTTTTTATATTTTCAACGAAAACGGTAGCTGCTTTTTCTGACTTTCATAACACTCCCCCTTGGGGACCGGTGTCACTATCCACTCTCGCTTAACGTCTTTGTTGCCTCGTTAAAAACCTTTCCAGGAAAACCCAATGGGAAAAACCATAGTAAGGTAAAAAGAGTACAACTACGTAAGCTCCCCCTCGAATGAACAGTCATAGATCCTTCTGATGGCGCATCCCAATGTTATGGATGTGTTTTCTGAATACCGAGGTAGGGAGTGATTTTGTGAAGAGGTCGGCTGCATTGTCGCATGATCGAACATATCTTACTTCAATCTCTTTATTCTTCTCGAGCTCTTGAGTGTATGAGAAGAACTTCAGAGGTATATGTTTGGTTCTATCGCTTTTGATATATCCTTCCTTCGTTTGAGCAACACATGCCGCGTTATCTTCATATAGAATAGTTGGCTCCGTATTTTCGTCAATCCCACTGCTTGAACAGATGTGTCGGCTTATTGATCTTAGCCATACACATTCTCTACTTGCTTCATGGAGTGCAATGATCTCAGCGTGATTTGAAGAAGTAGCAACAAGTGTCTGCTTCTGAGAACGCCAAGATATGGCGGTGCCTCCAATTGTAAAAACATATCCTGTCTGGGATCGAGCTTTGTGTGGATCTGACAAATAACCTGCATCTGCAAAACCAATCATTTGACCTTTTGAACTTTTAGGATAAAACAAGCCTAAATCAGTTGTTCCTTGAAGGTAACGAAAGACATGTTTAATTCCATTCCAATGTCTTCGCGTAGGAGACGAACTGAATCTCGCTAAAAGATTAATGGCAAAAGATATGTCAGGTCGAGTACAATTTGCAAGATACATAAGAGCTCCAATTGCACTTAAGTATGGAGTTTCAGGACCAAGTATTTCTTCATTTTCCTCAGATGGTCGAAACGGATCATTTTCAACATTAAGTGATCTAACGACCATCGGGGTGCTAAGAGGAGTTGCTTTATCCATGTTAAAGCGTTTCAATACTCGTTTGGTATATGTAGACTGGTGTACAAATATACCCTTTCGAGAATGCTCAATTTGTAATCCTAGACAATATTTTGTCTGGCCGAGATCTTTCATCTCAAATTCTCCTTTCAGATAGTTTGATGCCTTTTGGATTTCGTTTTGAGTTCCAATAATATTAAGATCATCAACGTACACCGCGATTATCACAAATCCGGATGTTGTTTTCTTTATGAAAACACAAGGGCATATAGGATCATTCGTGTATCCTTCTTTTGTTAAGTGTTCGCTGAGACGATTATACCACATTCGTCCAGATTGTTTTAACCCATATAATGATCTTTGCAATTTTATTGCACATAACTCTTTAGGTTTGGAACTTAACGTTTCTGGCATTTTAAATCCATCTGGGATTCTCATATAGATATCAGTATCTAATGATCCATATAAATATGCCGTAACGACATCCATGAGACGCATTTCTAAATTTTCATTGGCCGCTAGGCTCATCAGGAATCTAAATGTGATTGCGTCCATGACAGGAGAATAAGTTTCCTCATAATCAATTCCTGGCCTTTGAGAGAAACCTTGGGCTACGAGACGAGCTTTGTATCTTGTAATCTCGTTTTTCTCATTTCTTTTTCGGACAAACACCCATTTGTACCCAACTGGTTTTACATCTTTGGGTGTGAGCACAATAGGTCCGAATACATTTCGTTTGTTAAGCGAATCTAATTCGACTTGAATTGCATCTTTCCATTTTATCCAGTCATGTCTCTTTTGACATTCATATACAGACTTTGGTTCTGGATCTTCGTTTTCTTCATTTATTTCCTTTGCTAAAAGGTATGAGAAAACGTCATCAATATCATCCATCTCATTTCGTTTCCATATCTTTCCATTATGGATGTAATTGATAGAAATCTCATGATTTCCTTCAGATTCAAGATGCTTTATATTGTCATTAGATTCACAATTTTCTTCGTCCAAAATATTTTCTGTTATTTTGGGAGTATCATGCTTTTCACATTCCTTACGTTTTCTAGGAAGTTTATCCTTTGAACCAATAGGTCTACCGCGCTTTAAACGTGTTCCTGATTCACGTGTATCAACTGCCGTTCCACCATTTTGTGGTATTTCAATACGAGCAGGAGTATTTGCAGCGGGTATATGTGATTTAGTTACCATTTTGGTATCAGCAAATGCATCAGGTAGCTGATTTGCTATATTTTGTAAATGCATGATACGTCGAACTTCTAGTTCTGACTGTTTCGTAGGAGGATCAAGGTGTAATAACGATGGTACACTCCATTTGATCTCTTTTCCTACTTGTTTATTGTCTCCCCCTAGAGTTGGGAATTCTTTCTCATTGAAATGACAATCGGCAAATCGTGCCGTAAACACATCACCAGTTTGTGGTTCTAGGTATCTTATTATTGATGGAGAATCATAGCCAATATATATTCCCAACCGTCTTTGCGGTCCCATCTTTGTACGTTGTGGTGGTGCTATTGGAATATAAACCGCACAACCAAAGATTTTTAGATGAGAGATATTTGGTTCTTTTCCAAATGCTAACTGTAATGGGGAATATCTATGGTATGCACTTGGTCTTATCCGAATTAGTGCTTCTGCATGCAAAATAGCATGTCCCCATACAGAGGTTGGGAGTTTTGATCTCATGATCAATGGCCTTGCAATTAGTTGCAGCCGTTTAATTAATGATTCTGCCAAACCATTTTGTGTATGAACATGAGCAACAGAATGCTCTACTTCAATCCCTGATACCATACAATAATCATTAAAAGCTTGGGATGTGAATTCACCAGCGTTATCTAATCTAACTCTTTTAATTGGATAATCTGAGAACTGTGCTCTTAATTTGATTATCTGAGTTAGAAATCTCGCAAATGCCATATTTCGAGATGATAACAAACAAACATGTGACCATCTACTCGATGCATCGATTAATACCATAAAGTAGTAGAATGGTCCACACGGTGGATGTATTGGTCCACAAATATCACCTTGGATTCTTTCCAAAAACTTTGGTGATTCTTTGTCAACTTTGGTTGGTGATGGTCTTATGATTAATTTCCCAAGAGCACACGCATCACATGTCATTTTATTACTTTGGTATATATCTTGGGTTTTTATTGAATGACCATGTGAGCTTTCAATGATTTTTCGCATCATTGTAGTGCCTGGATGACCAAGGCGATCATGCCATAATGTAACATCTTCTGGATTTCTTTTTATCACAAGATGTGATTCTATAGCATCAATATAAGTGTGATGCAATCCAGAAGGAAGTTCTGGAAATTTTTCCAGTACAAGGCCTTTGCCTGATTTTTCAGAAGTTATATACAAATACTTCTTTCCATTCTCAGTTGCAGACTGAGTGTTATACCCTTGACGGTATATATCTTTGAAACTCAACAAATTTCTCTTAGAATTTGGAGAATATAAGGCATTATCTATGGAAAACTTTGTTCCATTAGGCAACATAAAGTTCGCCTTGCCAATTCCTTCGATCAGGTCTGTAGGACCTGATATTGTGTTTATAGTCATTTTTACTGACTTTAAAGTAGAGAAATATCTCTTATCCTTCAGTATAGTGTGCGTTGTGCCACTATCTGGTATGCAAACTTCTCTACCAATTTGTTTAGTTGTTGTTCCATTTGCTTTCTTATCCATTTCTGTAACACACAGTTAATATCAATAAAGAAAATAAACTTTCATAAGTAAACATATTATGCATCAATAACAAGTACACAATAATTATACATTAGATATTTTGAAATACAACATTATTCTGAAAGTGAAATACATAATATTTTATGGCATCACTAGGCATTATTAAGCTTGATCAGTACAAGCACTTCAATTATTTTGATGAGTGGCCTCGTCGAAATCTCCCATAAAGTCAGAGGATTCGAGGTATGTCGATGTTGTACCCACAAGGTGTTCATTGAGATTTACTTCCTTTGCCTTGCCTTTAATAGATTCTTGGTACAATTGGCATAGATGCCGAGGAGTTCGACATACTTGAGACCAGTGTCCCTTCGATCCACATCTGTAACAGACGTTCTCATTTTTATGAGTAGGGTTTTCTTGGGTTTCTTTTCCTTTTACCCGATCAGATCGATTCCATGTGTTGGATCCCCTTCCTCTTGGGTTGTTACTCCTTTCATGGTTGCGGTTAAATCGATAACCACGACCACGACCAAAACCACGATTGTGACCACGGCCACGACCACGCCCACGATAGGAATAATTTCCTTTTTCCGGATTTTTTATATCCGTTGCATTTACCTCAGGAAATGCTTTGGTTCCCGTGGGTCGGGCATTGTGGTTTTTAATGAGGAGTTCATTATTTCTCTCCGCTATTATAAGCGCCACAGCGAGTTCAGAGAACCTCGTATACCCACAATTTCTATATTGTTCTTGTAGAACATAATGATTTTTGTGGAACGTTTGGTAAGTTTTCTCGAGCATTTCTGCTTCCGAGACAGGCTTACCGCAATAATCTAATTGCGCCGCTATTCTCAATATAGCGGAATTGTACGTTTCCACTTTTTCAAAATCTTGAAATCGTAGATTTTTCCACTCATCGAGTGCATGGGGGAGAGTAATTTTCTTTTGGTTATCAAACCTCTCCTTCAGAGCTTTCCAAAGATCTAAGGGATCTTTGGTTCTCGCATAATCATGCGTAAGATTTTCATCTAGATGCCTTCTCAGAAATATC
Source organism: Brassica napus (assembly GCF_020379485.1). NCBI lineage: Eukaryota > Viridiplantae > Streptophyta > Magnoliopsida > Brassicales > Brassicaceae > Brassica > Brassica napus. Next base: position 23,534,621 of record NC_063452.1, read on the forward strand.
ACGGCCTTAGCCTTTTCATGAGAGGTTGATATATTGCCGTCTTTTATTGTTCCGAGTATTTCCTCGGAATCTAGATGAAGCTCCATATTTGTAACCCATGCCGTGTAGTTTGTCCCAGTTACTTCCAATGCCGGAAACTGAAGTTTCTCGATTTTTGCCATTTGAATTTCTAATGCACATAAATAAAAATTATTAGAATATTATTAATATTAAAAGGAACCGTTTACATTAATCATGCAAGCAATTACAAGGAGAAGCGATGTAAAGAAAATTAAACCGATATTCATCTTAAATTCACTCGGAGTAAATTTTCCAACGAATAAACCATAAATAGAAACACAAATAAAAATGGCACATAAAAACAAAAGTACGCGAATCATCTTTCTTGAAATGTACACCTCTATATTTTCTTCTAAAACAGAGATCTCTATTACAGAGATGAAAATGCTCCAATGTATGCCTCTGTAATAGAGTTCCTCTATTTTAGAAGAAAATATAAAAAAAAATTACTTAATTACTTTTTGCCTCTATATTTAGAGGTAGAAATATCATATCTCTATATTTTCCCATATAAATAGAGAAACTCTATTATAGAAACATACATTAGAGCATTTTCACCTCTATAATAGAGTTTCTCTATTTTAGGGAAAAATATAGTGATAGAAATATGGGTGGATTGGAAATGGTCTTATATGATAATTAAGATTCCCATGCCAAAAATGGAGATAGGTAGGCCTAAGACTTTTATATGAGATCCGGATTCGATCCGAGATCCGATCCGGATCCGATCCGAAAATCCAGATATCCAGAGAGACCGAATCCGGATCCGGATAGTAAAATGTTAGATCCGTCAAAACCGAATCCGGATCTGAATATCTTGATTTTTTGGTCCGGATATCCGGATCCGTAAATTTTATTAATAATTATTTCAAAAATAGTAATATCTATATATAAAAACTAATTTTATTTAATAAATTTTCATTTTTATAATACTATATATAAATTTTATGTAAATTTTGTAATACTATACATAGAAATAAATAAAAACATTATATATCTTTTCTATTTTTAAATTATTGTTAATATTTTATATATATTAATATAAATTTTTATTTATTTTAAGGGTCTAAATCCGGATCCGGATATCCGCCGGATATTATAATTTTTAAAAGGATATCCGACACCCGGATATCCGCGAACCCGGATCCGGATAAAGATAGTAAAATTACGGATTCGCCGGATAAGGATCCGGATCTGGATATCTTAAAATTGTCCGGATACCCGATCCGTCCCAGGCCTATCTGATTATAATTGCATCAATGATTTGTTTTCGTAGTCATAACTTCATTAATGATTAATAAAGAAAAAGAATAAAAATGGTTTGAAGAATCTTCGGAGAAAGCTTGAAAATCGTGAATAGAAATTGAAAAGAGAGAAGCAAGTTGGTTTGTGCGTAATTTCTTTTGCATCTCATGTGGAACTGACGTGGCGCACACATTCCCATGCGAGCCAAGACCACCCATTACAGCAAAGCACACGTGCAGGTGTCACATCCGCACGTGCATTCCTTGTTAAATATTTGCAGTCAAACGGTCAAACATCAGTTCATTTTTTTTTTTTTTTTTCAATTTAATATTATTTAATAAAAGGCCAAAAGCCCAAAAACCAAACTACAATTTAAAAAAAAAAACACACACCAAAGCCCGAAACAAAGGGCAAACATAAAACCTGGGCCTAAAAGCCCAAACCCACACCCGTGTTCATCCACGCGTTGAATCCATCATCACGCGACACACGCGTCTGGTCAACTCGCATGGACGCCACATATTGAACCCACCGAAAGCACGCAACACGCGTCATACGATCACACTCCGTGATCCAATGGCCGAGATTTTCGCCGGAGAAAAACGAAACGCTGAATGTTTTGCCGAATCACGCCGGAGACAAACCACCGCTCCCAACTTCGTCACCCACTCTTTCACCGGAGAGCTTAAGCAAGCCATCTCCGAGATCTCATCCTTCCCGTTCTCTTACATCCTCATCATCACAAACTCAACGCCGGAGAGCTTCCATCGAAATCATCACGAGATCTCATCCGCCGAGAGCAAAGTCAGAGAACGCTTCCAAATAAAACCGCCGTCGACTGCGAAGGATCAGACGACGCGGATCTTAAAACCGGTTGTTCACCTTAAAGCCAGGTACAACGCCGGAGTCAAAAAGCCAGCTGTCCACCGTGAGAAAGGTGTGACGCTGGAGTCAGAGCCGGCCACACCGCGTCGAGGAGACCACCGTGTGCCAGAGTCAGTACCATCGTGAGGAACCACCACGAAGACTCTCTCTCTCTTAATCTTAGAGAGAAGGCAGAGCTTCTACCATTCCTCGTATGACTTTTCAGAGACCCATTCATTTTCTCTTCTATTCTAGCTTGTCTTTTTTTTTTCTTCTAATACTAGAATAACAATTAAAGGAATTGATATGGGACTGACGGAGTAGACTCTCTCTCCTCTCTTAGTGAGAGATTTGTTCTCTCGAAACCTCCAGCCTTCTTATCAAAAAAAAAAAAAAAATCTTTCAGAAGGTTTGGAGATTGTTCGGAGGAAGAAAGAGTCCGATGTTTTTTGCTTTCCGGTTTCGGTGTTTCCGACCGGCCCCTGCTTCCGGCGTCGCATCTGCTCCTCTGATGGTCGTCCGGCTTTAGACTCTGGGAAGCGGTGGCTTCTATAGCACCTGCTTCGCCGGCTTTGTCTTCGGGATTCGGCGGCTTAGTAGCGTCGTTTTCGCCGGCTATGTCTGATCGTCAATTCAAGTCCTTCACTTCTCCATCGACTCTCGATTTCATCCTCCGAAGGTCGGAGTTCTTTGAATCGATTGAAGACGATGGTTTTTTTCTGAAAAGACGATCCGGTTGCGTTTGCTTCTATGAAGACTTCTTCGTTTGGATGGTCTTCACCGATCTATCTCTGCTGATGGCGGAGCTCCGACGTAACCCTTCCGGAGGAAGTGATGGTTTCCGACTTGACGCGTGTCTTTGAATCGTGTGTCGATCGGACATGTGGTGGTCACTGACGATTTTCCTCTACGGTTTTCTCTATTGGGCTGTTGGCCCATGGAGTTTTTGTAGATGTGGCCCGTAGTCTAGGCTTTATGTTTGCTTTGTGTTGAGCTTAGTTCCTTTGTTGGGCTTTGACGTTTAATAATATTCCCAGATGATAAAAAAAATAAAAAAAAAATAACAATTAAAGGAATATGAAATTATTTTCCAGTTTGTTCATGGTAACACATTCATGGTGTACCCCATTGATAATGTGCAAGGTGTGTACGTCTTTTAAAGCCCAATAAATGGTCCAAAATGTGCATGGAGGACCATAGACTTGGGATGATGGGATCACCTACACTTTGTTATTAGTTCGATCACCTACACTTTGTTATTAGTTCGAATAGCTTTGGATTTTTACATTTCTCATTATGGTCCTTCCCTTAAGAGTGGAAATTTGCTGAACTTCTGTCCGAGCTGTTGAATTGTAGAAGAAAGAGTTTTGTGAGCTTGTCTAAAGGCCAATAAACCTTCAGTTCATGCTCCACTCCATTGACGATATTTTTTCTTTTCTACATATGGCTCACAGTCCGAAGACAATGACTGTTTCATCTGCGTTGTTGTATATTCTGTTAAAGCAGATATAGAGAGAATCTATGGCTACAAATTTATCAGTCAGCCTGACAGATTCTACAGTGCTTCTCTTCCATTATCTCATTACAAACATTACAAGGGTCTATTGAAACTAGAGAACAGGGGCATCAAGAGGTTTCTTAGGCAATATTGTTTTAAACCCACCAAAGCTTTTTCTCCATCAAGTCCTTTGAGAATACATAACGAAACCTTGAACTGTATGGCAACCATTCAATCACCTGAGACGCTTTCTTGTAGTTTGGGTTACCTTCCACGCATTTTTGTATCGATTCCCCAAGCTTTTCGTCTGAGTTATCTATTAACCATCTCACCAAATCGTCAAGGCTAAGAGAAGCTTCCTTTGTAAACCTCTCAATAATCTTAGGCAAGAACACTTTCTTCTGTGTTTTTACAACCATGTTTGCCCGTAGAAACTCCCTTTTCGAAGCTTCTAGTTCCTCTTTAATGTTTGTGGCAGTGTATGCCTTTAACTGCACCCAACAATCATATAAGCTCCAATTTCAGTTCACCATAAAAACCATAAATGTGCATAAGATTAGTAATAAAGAGTCAAAAATGTTACCACTGGATCTGAGAGTACACCAGTGCAAAGAGCAAAGCAGAGAGATGGCTCTGGGTTGTGAAGACTGAACTTTAAGCTTACTTTATCTTCAGTTGGCTTCTTCCTCAAGGCGGTGGTGATTATGGTCTCAAACCACTACAATGTATGAAGGAATGCAAAGTGTCAAAAGTTGATTTCTATGTTGAAAAAGGATAAGGTATAATGCTTCTTACACGTCCATTTCGTGGAGTCCGGAAGCAGAAGATGGAGTATTCAATGGTGTTTGCATTTATGATGTGTCCACCGATATTATACGCAGACTGCACTATACAATGAAACCTATAGGTATCTGCTCAAGTATGAATCTATTTTCATCTATTGAGATCAAATTAGAATACCTTGTGAAACAAAGCTAACCTTCTGAGAGAATTAGCTGGTACACCATATGCTAGGTATGCCTAGAGAAGATAAATAGATTATTTAACATTTACACCAAAAAAAAGATAAATAGATTATTATCCTCATAGAATCAAGAAATAGCAAAGCCAAAAAGGATTTTTTTTCATTTTTTTTTATCAAATCAATATGTCCTTACATGCATAAGGAGAGCATTGTAGATGTTGATCCAAAATGCTAATTTTGCATTTCCTTCCATTTGATTTATAGAAACTCTCTCCAGTTGTTCAACAAGGAGCCTGTAAGTCAAAATCATATCTTCTAGTCAAAACCAATTCTGAAATTTTTTTTCAAGGAAATAACCTAGTTATTGGACTAACCTATAGTTGTTAATAGCATATGATGCTTGCGAGAATATTCTCTTGTCTGATGAGATCAAAGATACTTCCACTATGGATCTGCATGACCAAGATCGGTCTTCACCCATAACATTCTTGGGAATAACCACATTGCTAGCCGCCAATCTTGATAGGATTGGTGAATCTTTTTTCCTCTTCTCAGGATCTGCCGACATGGAACTGCTGCAAATCCAGAAGTACACTGAAGCCATACACTTGACCATTTCTTCAGACAACTTGCTAGGGCATTGGTACAAATGATCCTTAAGAGTTCTCTGTGATGGAGTTATCTCCGTTACTGAATCCTTTGAATAGGACTGAAATAAGAAAACACAACAAAAAAACATATAAAAATCAGAAAAAGTCTCAACAAAGATGAAAATTAGGGTTTTTATCAAATACTTTTGCTTGGCCTGAGCAACTTTTTATTGAAGGAAGACAGCTATTATCCTGGAACTGAGAAGACTGATCCTTTTTGGAGGGTTTTCTGCTCAAATCTTTAAAAGTAACCATAGCATGCCAAGGCTTTAGAGAGAAGTTATTGGAGGAACAAAATGCATTTGAAATGACACTTGGGTGTTTTCTTGGTGGTTGCTTTATATGATGAGCTGGAGAAGAAATCACTGAGCTTTGCTTTGAAGATGCTCTGCTTATTGTCTCTTCAAAGATATTCCGGTACAAAGAGAGCACATGATGCTCGCGATTCGCGACTTCTTCTTCAAGCAATTCGATCTCAGTGATAAGTTCCTTTGCCTTAAAATCATCCAAAGCACATAAACAAAGTCTCACAAATTTGTATTTACAAAAAAAAAAAAGTGTAGGCTGGATTGTAAACACTAAAGTAACCTGAGAATAAAAATGTCTGTGCCTTGGAGATAAGCTACTTGAAGCACGCCCCATAGCTTTCTCTAACACCATTCTCATAGACTTTTCTTGTTGTAGACGCAGATGAAGCTGCTCAACCTGTGTAGCAAAACTCAAAACATGATGGTGCCTGTTAAAGACGATGAGACATGAAGAAAGGTCCTAAGGCTTACATCTCGTTCCAGAGATGCTCTATCTTGTGAAGGAGCATTCAGAGCTTTTGGTTTCTTGTTTGCTGTTGTTTGAACAGAGGATGTCTTTGGAAGAAAAAAGAAAAAACAAATCAACTTCAAAAGAAAAAAATGATCACATGAAATACAATATCTAGGTCTTACTTGCATTCTAGGGTAATGTTTGGGAAATGGTGAAGCTCCATCACTAGAAACATGGAGATCTCGCTCTGACGATGCACTAGAATAATCATAAACTACAAATTACTTTAAGTAGAAACATTAGTAACAAAAGAAATCTCTAGATGCGTTTTATTTGCTTAACAGTTTCTATATCTTTCTCGTTGAACCAAACACTTGGTGTACAAGAAACCTCGAGAGTAAATTTTGAGACCCTAAAGAAAGTTTGATCTCAACTACTCCTTTATGAAGTTTACATATAGACTCAGTGTGGTGAAGATTGAGCTTAAACTATCGAAGAGAAGGTACCTTTTAGACCGTCCATGTCTATGAGAATCCAGGCAATGCCAAGAATCTTCATTTTCTCTGTTTCTTCTCTGGTTTGTACCGTCTTTATTCAAACTGAAATCACCCATCTCAGGCAAAATGATTAAAAATTAGAGCGTGAGAAATTGATCAAAGTCTCCAGAAAACATCACTGGACTAATAAGAAATGGGTGTACGAAGAACTATAACTAGAGAAGGTCCAGAAAGGAGTGAGCTTCAAATTTGAAGAAAGGAGAAAGAATGAAGAAGTAAATGCAGAGACGAGAAATTGTAGGTTAACCCAAAAGAAAGGGGACCAGGTTTGATCAGGTTTTGCTTCCTGCAAAATATTCAATTCTCTTCACTTTATGGTTGTTGAATTGCATTCAATTCATTTTTTTCAATCATTTAAAAATTTCTTAAATTGTCGTGAAACTTAGGATTTAAAATCTGTAAGTTCTGTATATTATTAATGAACTAGCTTAAGACCCGCGATTGCGCAGAATGAATGTTATATATAAAAATAATTTTTTATCTCTTATTTTTTGTTTGTATTCATTTACGTATTATATTATGTATATGATTAAATTAGACTAAACAAATAAATCAAAACAATGGATCTTGTTTATTTATGATACCTTTTAGGTAAATAAATCAAAACAATCATTTTATTTATTTTATATGGCATATAACTAAATTTCAATGACATGAATATAGAAATATAATATATTTAATATAAATATTTATTATTGAGAATTCATTCTCATGTGATAAACACAAAATTTCTAATGTACGATTTTTTGAATGCAAAATTCAAAATTTAAATATAAAATTTTCAATACTTTTTCAATACAAATTTAGAAATTATCATATTTAAGTATTTTTCTATGTTATGAATGTCTAGGAAATGAGACTTCATATTCATACGATTTATGATCATTCATATCTTGTTATTACAAAAAAAAAGTTAAACCATTGATCACAAAATTTTAGTGTGAAACATTTAACGTTTTTAGTAATTTATACTCGTTTTAAAAATTCAAAATATAACATATTATAAGAAAATAAATTTACATTATATGGTTAATGTGGTTGTTTAATATTTTTTAATGATATAAAATTAAACAAAAAGAGCTAAGATACAAACATTATTATCAAAAATTTATTATTCATAGTCATTAATTCTCATATATACGTTAACCATATTAGGCAATTCCGTAGCTTTTATTTAAGGAAAGTGCGAGAATATTATTTTGTACACTATTTATCAAATTAATAGTTAGTTTAATAAAAAGTATAATATAAGTTAAGTTGGACCAACATATTTTTCTAAAAATTCTGAATTTCATTCTAATAGTCACACGTGGTTACAAAACAATGTTGTAATGTTTCTCAGTTAATATATAAGGGATAAGTGTTCCCTTTATATAAGGGTTACAAGAGAGATAAATAGAAATACAAGAATAGTAAAGATTACAAATCATAAACATAAGTAAATTAGGAAAACTAGAAGAATGGAAAGTCTCTTGGCCGCCTCTCTCTCATACTCGACCGACTCTCTCTCCTCTCTCTCTCTCTCCTGCGGTTTGGACCTCTAATAGATCGGGCCGGTTATGGACATTCATCAATTGATTTATAACACTCCCTTTGGATGTCATAACCATACAGAGATTGTAATACGCTTAATGTTCCCTCATTAAAACCTTATCAGAAAAACTCAATGGGACAAAACCATGATGAAGGAAAAAGAGTACAACACGCACTACTCCCCCTGATGTGAACCTCAGTGGAGGTACTTCAGCCTACGCATCCCAAATCTGATGCGTGAGCTTCCTGAACGTGCAGGTAGGAAGTGCTTTGGTGAATAGGTCTGCTGAATTGTCACTTGATTGTACTTGGACGACCTGAACCTCACCGGCTTTCTGAAGCTCGTGAGTGAAGAAGAACTTAGGCAATATGTGCTTCGTCCTATCACCTTTTATGTAACCGTCCTTGAGCTGAGCAATGCACGCAACATTGTCCTCATACATCACGGTTGGCTCTTTGCTCTCGGCCATCCCGCAATCAGCTCGGACGTGTTGGGTCATCGACCTCAACCAAACACACTCGCGGCTGGCCTCATGTATGGCCAAGATTTCCGAGTGATTGGATGATGTGGCCGCGATGGTTTGTTTCATGGAACGCCATGAAATGGACCTCCATGTTTAAAGATATATCATGTCTGTGATCGAGCATGATGTGGATCTGATAGATATCCTGCATCAGCAAAGCCAACTAAACCATCTTTGTTATGGTTAGTATAATATAGACCCAAGTCTTTCGTTCCTTGCAGGTAACGAAGAACATGTTTAATCATGTTCCAGTGCCTTTGGGTCGGGCAAGAGTTAAACCTAGATAGTAGGTTCACGGCAAAGCTTATATCAGGCCGTGTGTGAGTTGCCAAATACATTAAAGCTCCTATGGCACTGAGATATGGCATTTCGGGACCTAGGACATCCTCATCGTCCATCTTGGAACAGAATGGGTCAGTGTCCAGACCGAGAGATCTCACGACCATGAAACTGGTCAGAGGATGGCAATCGACCATATTGAATCTCTTGAGTACCTTTTCTGTACATGCCATTTGATGCACAAGGATTCCATCACTTATGTACTCAAGCTGTAATCTGAAACAGAATTTTGTTTTTCCCGAGATCTTTCATCTCAAATTATTTCTTAAGGTATTCAACCGTTTGGGAAATCTCTCCAGAGGTTCCTAAGATATTTTATATCATTAACATATGCTTGTATACTTTAGTTCTCGAGAACCTGTTGCATTTGACAACTCAATACCCTCTGGGACTTTTATATATATCTCATTATCCAGTGGACCATACAAGTATGCGGTTTCTACATCCTTTAACCGCAAGTATATTTTTCTTCTTTTATGGCCAGACTTGTTAGGAATCTAAATGTTTGCTGTATCCACCACATGGGAGTATGTCTCCTCATAATTGATTCCTGGTCTTTGTGGAATCCTTGTGCATATGGCAGTGCCTTATATCTTGCTATCTCGCCATGTATCATTTTCTCCACAAAGACTCATTTTGTCCAACTTGTTTCATATCTAGAGGTGTCCAAACTATGTGACCAAAAAACTCTCTTTTCTTAATGAACTTAACTCCACGTCCCCTTTCCATTTGATCTAATCTGATTCGTTGAGTGCACTCATGTATGGACGTGGGTTCATGATCCTCATTCATTTCATAATCTCAAGTGCTACACTGCATGCAAATATATTATCAATGTCGACATTCTTTCTCTTGTTCCATTTGTGTCCCGGACATGACATAACTTATTGAGGTTTCATTATGACCTTCAGTACCCTGAAGCTTGGCGTCCCAAGCCTCATTGTTAGGCACCTTAGGTACAACCATTTTTTTATGGTTTCCTCATCCACGGCCGTGGCTTTTAAGTTTGTCCATCTTAGGATCGACCATGTCTAGGATTCCCTCGTCCACGGATTTATTAGCACCTTTCTTTAATATCCTAGGGATCTTATCTTTGGAAATTATTGGTCTACCACGTTTTCAAACGTGCCTTAGACTCAGTAGCAACTTGATTGTGTCCTTCTTGAACATCAATTCTTATTGGTGCATTAGCAGCTGGTATATATGACTTAGTCATTCTATTTGGGTCAGCAACGGAATCTGGCAATTGTTTAAGCTAGCTTTTGTATAAGCTTTTGGACTTCTAAATCTCATTCTTGAGTCCGAGGATCTTGTCAAGATATGGATGTTTGATTCCATGATATTTTTTTTACCATTTTACTGTTATCTCCCCCTAATGTTGGAAGTTCGGATTCATTGAAATGTCAATCCGCGTATCTGGCCTTTAAACAAATCACCCGTAGTTGGCTCGAGATACTTTGAAATCGTGGGGGAATCAAATCCAACATATATCTCCATCCTCCTTTGAGGTCCCATCTTTGTTCTCTGTGGTGGAGCAATTGGAACATAAACGGCATAGCCGAATGTCTTTAGATGGGAAATGTCAGGCTAGTGACCCGTAAGCAATTGTAATGGAGAATATCGGCCGCGTGTCCCCACGCTGAGACCGGAAGTCTCGACCTCATGAGTAATGGTCGAGCTATGAGCTGTATGCGTTGCATAAATGATTCGGCCAAGCCGTTCTGTGTATGTACATGTGCCACGGAGTGTTCCACACTTACCCCCATGGACATACAGTAATCATTAAATGCTTGGGAAGTGAATTCACCAGTATTACCAAGACGTATAGTCTGGAAATGAGCTCGTAATGAAATTATCTGAACAAGTAACTTGGCAAATGCCAAGTTTATCATTTCCTTAGTGACTTTAACTGGTGATGGCCTAGAAATGAGTTTCACTTGGGAACAAGCAACACAAGATATGTGCTTAGGGATGATTTGTTTCTCTTTAAGAGAATGGCCGTTTGAGTTTAGAGTGAAATTGTCGATTGCTTCTTTGTTAAAAATGGCATTGACTTCGATCATACTGACTTTAGCATGGTAAAGACCAGTAGATAGTGCGGGAATGGATTCTAAAACTTTCTTATTGCCATGGACGATATCAAATATTTAAATGAATTCTTTGTTTCCTTCGCCCGTGGTTTCAATATGAAAGCCATTCATTCGAATTTCTTTAAAGCTTAATAGACTTCTCTTAGATTTGGGTGAATACAAGGCATCTGATATCTCAAGATGTGTACCCATAGGCAACAGGGTGTTAGCCTGACCATGACCCTCTATGAGACTAGCTATACCCGCAATGGTGGAGATGTTGGCGTTTTTCAGAGTTAGGTTTATGAAGTATCTTTTGTCTTTTAAGATCGTGTGGCTTAGAGACTTCATTTATCAAAAACATTAATTTATTATTAAGTTTCAAAGAAATGACAACATTGGAAATGAAAACACCAAATCAAAGAACACCAAAATTTAGATTACAAATGTCGAAATCAAACTTCAGTCTTTAAGACAATCTGAAGTTTCATAATCCATAAGATCGTCCTTTCATGATCGAAATCATTTTCATCATCTTGATATGTCATATGGGCTTCAGGATTCTTCCCTTTCAAACTCTCTTGATAGAGGTCAACTAGATGCTTAGGAGTCCTACAAGTCTTAGCCCAATGATTGCTCATTCTACACCTATGACACACGGATTTGTCTGATGATTTGGTCGAGTGTTGGGGTTTGAATGTAGATCCACGGCCGCGACCATGGCCTCTTCCAAATGAGCCATGATCTCGTCCATGGTCTCGACCATTCCCTCGCCCGCGGCCAAAAGATCTTCGACCGCGGCTACGTCCGTTCGATTTGTCTCGACCACGGCCATTCTGGCCGTTTCCTTGAACATGGTTGGACTCTTTATTGTCCTCTGTTGTGTGTGCTTCAGGTAGTGGAGCTGATCCAAGAGGTCTCATCTGACTGTTTCTCATCAATAATTCATTGTTCTGCTCAGCGAGCAAGAGACAAGAAATAAGATTAGCATAGGTCTTGAAACCTTTCTCACGGTACTGTTGTTGTAACAGCATATTGCTTGCATGGAAAGTGGAAAAGGTTTTCTCAAGCATATCCTCATCCGTAATACTTTCACCACACAGTTTCATTTTAGAAACAATCTTAAACAGTACAGAGTTGTACTCGTCCACAGACTTATAGTCTTGGATCCCGAGATTCGTCCAATCAAACCGAGCCTTTGGTAAGATCACCGTTCTCTGGTGATCATATCTCGATTTCAATTCTTTCCAAATATCTAGTGGATTCTCAATGGTTAGATACTAATCCTTGAGACTCTCAGCTAAATGATGACGAATGATCAAGATGGCTCTGTATCGATCTTTTTCACTGGCATTATTGCCCTCGGTGATACATTCACCGAGATCCTTGGATTTCAGGATGATCTTAGCATCAAGCGCCCACTAAAGGTAATTATCTCTAGGGAGATTTAGGGCAGCAAAATCAAGGTTGTTGATTTTCGACATCTGAAATATTTTTCAGATCTTTTAGGAATAGGTTTTAGTGTTTAAACGATTAGGGTTTTATATTCAAACAATCAATCAAACCTTACGGCCAAGATCTATGTCTCTCGGCCAATAAGCAAGCCGCACGGCGATGGATGCAATCGGTTCACTCTTATGCATTTAGTTTGTCATGTAATTGCAACCCTAACATGGTTTCTATCAGTTCATACATGATGCAATCAGACAAGCAAAATCTCGGCCAAACAAAAGAACAAGCCATACGGCTATTTGATTTGATTCAATACCATTCCTAGAATAAGTTCTAGGTGCAATTTGCAATCAATCAAGTGTAATCAAATTAGGGTATGAATGCAACAAGGCCACACGGCCGCGAGATGATATGATCTAGAACAATTAACCTAGTAAGCAGTTTCAGATTCGATTTTAAAACAATCTAAACTAGGTTATTAGGGTTTCAGTTTAAACAATCCAAACGATTTCAATTTATTCAGATTTCAAGTTTAAGCAATCTTAACACCAGTTCTAGGTGATCAAATCAATCAATCAATGTTCAATTTCAAATAATAAAATCGATTTTCAAAACTAGGGTTTTAGGGTTTTGATTTTATTAACAAGCAATTTTAATTTCAGGATAATCAATTCAATCTCAATCAACATTCAATCAGTTTAATCAATCAATGTTTTCGAATTATGGTTTTAGGATTTTCGAAAATTTGATCTTAGATCAAAAGAATTTGATTTGAGATTCAAAACCATTAAGGCTTTGATTTTAATTGATCAATGGATCAATCTCGTTTTAGGGTTTGGAGATCGAACTTATAGAGCTTCGATTTACTCGTTAGGGATTAATCTATTATCCTATGCTTTTCATCTTAGAGATTATATTTTAGGGCTTCATTCTTTACAAACAACCAGATTCGATTCATTATGTTCTTAGAATTCGAAATACCTTTAGGTTTGTAGATTGTTGAAACCGGACCACCAAAGGATGAACCGCGAGCTGGACACGAATGGGACGCGAGTCGGCTCCTATCGAATCGCGAGCTGGCTGCTGTTGGATCGAGCTGTTTGCGAACAGACTGAGGCTGATGTCGCGAGTTTTCCTTGCTGGATCGGGAACGATCGCCAACTCCTATCGGGTTTCAAACGTCGGCTCGGGAACGCCTTGGTCGTCTGTCGCGAACGAGCTGGAGCAAACCGGGAACGCGAGCTGAGGCTGAAGTCGTCTAGGATCAGGAACGCCTAGGGGCTGGGGCTGATCGTCGGACGCGAGCTAGAACGGAGACGCGAACGGATTATGGTTTGTCGGGTTTGAATCGCCGGGTAGATTAGGGTTAGGGTATTGCGATTTGGTTTTTAGGCTCAGGGTGTTTTAGAGGCTTTCGTGCTGATAACGTGTTGTGAAACTTAGGATTTAGAATCTGTAAGTTATGTATATTATTAATGAATAAGTGTTATGTTCCCTTTATATATGAGTAACAAGAGAAATAAGTGGAAATACAAGAATATGAAAGATTACAAATCATAAACATAAGTAAATTAGGAAAACTAGAAGAATGAAAAGTTTTTTGGCCGTCTCTCTCTCATTCTCGGCTCTCTCTCTCTCCTCTCTCTCTCTCCTGCGGTCTGGGCCTCTAATAGATCAGACCGGTTATAGACATCCGATTTATAACATAAATCCATTTTTCTCCTCTTTCCAGAAAAGAAGACAAACGACTTTTCAGATTATTTACTACTCGTAAAACAAAAAGGCTTTTCAAAATATTTGCTCTTACATAATGTGGAAAACTCGCTTAAATATACTGATGTTACTCTACTAAAAACACTGTTGGGAACCCGCAAAATTGTAAGGGATGGTACTATAGACTATAGTTAATGTTGTCCATGTCAGTACGAATCAATACGAGAATTTAATGTTCTGACTAAAAAAATTCCTGTTTTTCTTCTCCTAATTTTGAAAAGTCAGTTAAATTTCATATTCAACATGACAAACTCTTTTGGGAATTTATTTTCGCACTAAACAAAAATCTAGCTTTATTTTTCCATTAAAAGACTATGTATATTGGTTACATATTTACATCAACCTATTTTCACTCCACGTCATCTTTTTTCTCTTATACATCATCTTTTTTTTTTCACTTCATAATTCAACACCCACTCAATTTATATTATCTCCAATGGTTTTGTTTAAAAAAAATTACAACACCATGTCCCACCAACTTTATTCATACTTTTACTTTATGCTTTTGTGATTACATCTTATAAGTAAAAAAGATGAATTTTTTATGTATTCAAATGAAATGAAACAAGTATCTATTTATAGAATATAAAAAATGATGAATTTTGATAATATATATATATATATATATAATTATAGTTATTATAAAATAATTGATGTTAAATAATTGAGATGAAAAAATTTAGTATAAAACAACTCTTTCTCTTTCTAAATATTGGTCCAATCAATATTCGCCACGTCATACATGAAAAATCCACTTTTTTTTCAACACCCGTTGATAAATTTCAACACTGATTTTGCCACATCATATCTTTTACTTTTACAACAAACCATTGTAAGCTTATCAACAGTTGATAAATCTCCCTAGTCTAAACAAAAATATAGCAGTGATACTTTTTTTTCTTTTGAAAAGAATCTAGCAATGATTCATAATTGAAAATATGATTTAGTGTTGAATAATTATTAATTCTATTTTCTTAGAAGAAGATCTTATACGAGCTTTGAGACTTGTATATTAGGCTTACCCAAGTCTCGAAGCCCATATAAGGTCTGCTTTGAGCCCGTTAGAAACCTTTCGTGGCTCCAACGAGTGACATAAGCAACATAACAATACAAATCATATTCATATATACAGACTACACATGAGTATAAAAATAGTTGGAATTTTTTTAAAATCGATTTATTGTTAGGTGTGTTGAAGCCGGAAAACCGGACTGACATAAAAGATAAAATAAAAGCGATGTTAAGGAAATAAACGAATGTAAAAACGAATACAAGAACGATAAGAAATCGTATTCGCGAAGAGACATGGAGTCGAGATATGATCTCTTTCCTTAACTCAAAATATTCGCTCCGTTAGTGAGACGGGACTGTACGAATATAGAGTCCCAGGATACAACCATGGCAGACGAATCACGCCTCACTCGTGATCGCTCTATCGAACTATAAACTCTACGAAATACTCTCGTATTTAAGACTTACGCAAAGGGATTTTCGCTGTTGGTTTGATGTGTAAACGTTAGAGAAATGAGAAGAGAGACGAGTTGTACTTAACGAGATGGACGAGGAGCGACTTCCCGTAACTGTTGCATAACGTGCGCTCGTTAGTGGGGATTTGGCAAAGATCTCGGGAAGTTCAAGTTACGAACTTATTCCCCAAGACTCGCTATCTCTCTCTTTCTTATCTCGTTTAAATATCTCGAGAGGATAAACATCATGACGTTTTTATTTCCTAGACAAACTGCTTGTCGTTTCAAAATAAAATGCATGTCGTTTTTGAGATTTTAAATGGCAAAATGTTGAGCTTAACTTGGTCCAAAAAGAATATTCTTATCGGGCCGGAGGCCCTCCACCAAGACCCAAGACCCAAGACCCAAGACCCAAGACCCAAGACCCAAGACCCAAGACCCAAGACCCAAGACCCACGCCCACGCCCACGCCCACGCCCACGCCCACGCCCACGCCCATGCCGAGCCGAGCCGGGCGGACGGCGGCGGCGGCGCGCGTGGGGAGTCTCTTCCTTCTCTGACTCGTTTAAACAAGTGAGTGTGTTATCCCATATATAAACATCTCACTTTTGCTCCTCTTCCCCGATGTGGGACAAACTCATTACTACTCTATTACTACTTCTGGGCTTTTCATTTAAATGAAACCCAAAACATTTCTTTTCATTTATGAACAAACCCAAAAACCCAAAAACATTGATCCAACAATCCCCCACATGAATAGAAATGACTCTTCTAAACATATGCAGACTAAATGCAGACTCAATAGACTCTAAAAACTTTACTTATTCTAATCATGACTAAACTAGACAGACTTATCGAGAGTGTTTGCGAAAACTTCACTGTGTTTGAGTTGGTGGCATTTTTAAACCTTGAACCACCCATAGTTAATATCTGTCGGGTTTACTTTACTAGAGGGTGAACATGATGTCTTGAACCAACCGGTGTTTTATGTATACCGAGACAAGAGGCATAACGCAGCTTCATTTTCTCGTAGAACTTAGTTCTCTATTGTGTTCATTGTGGCCCTAAACTATTCCTGGTTTTCATGAGTGAACTTAGAGAATATAGCCTTGCATTCATTCTCCTAGAGACGGTCCCATTTCACACTCATTAGGTGATTGACCATGAAAAGTATTGAGTAATACTCCGCTTAGAAGCTATGGAATCATTAAAAGCTTATGCTTATCCTTCTCACATTTGTTAGCACTTTTATCATCGTAGGAGCTGGGAAAAGACTACTTTGTCTCAAGTGCTTTGGTTAGATTATGTTTGGTTTTGTTTTCCCTTTGAACCTACGTCTTGGGATCTCCAGTCATGATAGGTAGGGTTGCAATCAAGCATCCTCATTCGTTATAGGCTTTAAACCCATTCCTTTTGATGATTTAGCAACAACATCTCGTGACAAACCTTTAGTAAATGGATCCGCTAGGTTGTCTGCCGATTTGATGTAGTCTATTGTGATTACACCAGTTGAGATAAGTTGTCTAATGGTTTTATGTCGTCTTCTGATGTGACGAGATTTACCATTGTAGAGATAATTCTAAGCCCGAGCTATAGCTGATTGACTATCACAATGTATTCGTATAGCTGGCACTGGTTTCTCCCACATAGGAATATCTTCCATAAAATTTCTAAGCCATTCAGCTTCTTCTGCTGTTTTGTCTAAGGCTATGAACTCAGATTCCATGGTTGATCTGGCTAACACTGTTTGTTTGGTAGATTTCAATGATATTGCTGCTCCTACTAGTGTAAATACATATCCACTCGTGGATTTTGAGTTTTTAGAATCTGATATCCAGTTAGCATCACTGTATCCTTCTAAAACTGCTGGTTCTTTACCATAGTGAAGCCCAAAAATTTTGGTGTAGCGCAAGTAATTGAGTACCCTCGTTATAGCTTTCCAGTGTGTATGACCTGGATTACTTGTATATCGACTAAGTACGTTTACTGCATGCGCTAGATCTGGTCTAGTACAATTGGTCAAGTACATGAGACTTCCGATCACACGTGCATACTCGTTTTGTGAAACCGCTTCACCTTAATTCTTTGTCAAGTGCATTTGGGGATCTAACGGAGTTTTTGCCGTACTATTAGAGTAATTTTTAAACCTCTCTAATATTGTTTGAGCATAATGAGATTGGGTTAAGATAATTCCGTTTTAATTTCTTGTGACTTTAACCCCGAGAATTACATCTGCTAATCCCAAGTCTTTCATCTCAAATGTCCATTTGAGCATGTTTTTTGTTTGACTGATAATGTCTTTACTGCTTCCAATAATGAGCATATCATCTACATATAGACATAGCAAAACATACCCATTTTTGGTAGTTTTGTAGTATATGCATTTGTCACATTCATTTATTTGAAACCATTTGACATCATTGTATTGTCAAATTTTTCGTGCCATTGTTTAGGAGCTTGTTTAAGCCCATAAAGTGACTTTACAAGTCGACATACTTTGTCTTCTTGTCCGGGAATGACAAAACCTTCAGGTTGTTTCATGTAAATTTCCTCTTCTAAATCACCATTTAGAAAAGCAGTTTTTACATCCATTTGATGGATTTCTAAGTCTCTTAAGGCTGCGATAGCTATCATCAGTCTTGTTGATGTTATTCTCGTCACTGGAGAATATATATCAAAATAGTCAAGGCCTTCCTTTTGTCGGAATCTTTGAACTACAAGCCTAGACTTGTATTTTCCACCAGGTTTTCGTGTCATTATCCATTTATTCCCTAATGCTTTGCAGCCAGGTGGTAAATCAGTTATGTAATAAGTATAATTTTGCATGATCGAATCAAATTCATGCCTGACAGCTTCGTTTCAAAATGAAGCTTCTGGTGAAGCCATGGCTTCTGCCAAAATTTTTGGAACATTTTCTACTAAAAATGCCATTAGGAAATCTTCTCCAAAAGATTTTTCTTTTCGAGCTCTTTTGCTCCTTCGAGGTTCATCTTTTTCTTCATTTTCTGAAATATCATTTATAGAAATCTCGACGTTTGTCTCAGTTTCTGAGTTTTTGTCATTGTCTTTTTTTTCTCGAGTTCGTTTTGAACCTTGTTTTTCCTTATATGGAAAAATATTTTCGAAGAAAGATGTATTTCTTGATTCCATGACTGTATTTTCATGAATGTCTGATATTTCAGATTTATGTACCAGAAATTGATAAGCATTACTGTTATGTGCATATCCGATGAAGATGCAATCCACTATTTTAGGTCCAATAGTGACCTTCTTTGGTGGCGGTACTGCAACTTTTGCCAGGCACCCTCACACTTTGAGGTATTTATACGAAGGTAAATTACCTTTCCATAATTCATATGGAGTTTTGCCAGTTACTTTGTGTGGAATTTTGTTGAGGATATAATTAGTGGTAAGCAATGCTTCCCCCCACATGTTCTGGGGTAACCCAGATTCCTGCAACATTGCATTCATCATCTCTTTTAGAGTTCGATTTTTGCGTTCAGCAACTCCATTAGATTCTGGTGAGTAAGGAGCTGTAGTTTGATGGATTATTCCATGTTCTTTACAGAATGCATTGAATGGACCATCATACTCGCCTCCTCTGTCGCTTTTAACTACTTTAATAGTTGTTTTAAGCTGATTTTCGACCTCGAGTTTAAATTCTTTAAATTTTTCTAAGGTTTCATCTTTGCTATGTAATAAATATACATAACAATATTTTGTGCAGTCATCTATGAAGGTCACAAAGTACTTTGTACCACCTCTAGTTTATAAGTATTTTAAATCACATAAATCTGTGTGAATTAAATCTAGAGGTTTATTAGTTCTTTCAACACGAGGTGATGGCGTTTTCGTGAGCTTAGCCTGTACGCATACTTCACATTTTTGTTTACTTGTTTTGCATTTAGGAATTAGATTTAAATTCATTAATCTTTGTATAGATTTGTAGTGTACATGGCCTAATCTTTCATGCCATATATTAAAAGACTCAACCAAATAAGCAATCGGGTCTTTCTTATTCATTGAAACTTTTGAAGCTACAACTTTCGGAGGGACTGTCATTACATTCAACTTGACAAGTCCACCCTTAACATACCCTCTTCCCAAATACATCCCATTTTTCCTAATCACGAGCTTGTCCGCCTCAAAATTTGTGGCGAATCCATTCTTGCTGAGCAAGGTTCCCGAGACCAGGTTCTTCCTCATGTCAGGCACATGCTTCACATTCGTCAGAGTGACCTCATTTCCAGATGTCATCTTCAAAATCACATTGACGCGTCCTTCAATCTTGGAGACTGCAGTGTTTCCCATCTTGAGCTTCTCCTCAGTCATGCTTTTCTGATAGGTGCTGAACATCGCCCTATCGGTGCAAATGTGGGTGATTGCACCAGTGTCATACCACCATTCCTTGGGGTTGTTGCTTTCAACCATGTTGGCTTCAGTCACCACAACAACGACATCCTCCTCTGTGAGATTTGCCTGAGCCTTCTCATCCTTGATCTTTTTGCGACACTCAACAGTCTTGTGCCCCACTTTGTGGCAGTAGTGACATTTCCCCCTGAACTTCTCCACATTCTCATTCGCATTCGCATTGATTTCAATGCCTTTGTTCTTGAAGTTTTTTCCAGAAGCCTTCAGGGCTGCAGCAGTTCTGGAAGGCTTGGCAGGAGAATGGGCGTGTGCCTTTCCTTTGCCTTTGTGCTCAGCCATGTTGACACTGTGCTCCTTAGCAGTGACCTTGTCAGCAATTCGGTTTCTGGATTCCATCTGAAGCCTCATGATGAGCTCCTCGAGCCCCATCTTCTTCTTCTTGTGCTTCAAGTAGTTCTTGAAATCCGCATAGCTTGGAGGAAGCTTTTCAATGAAGCTGAGAGTTGTGAATGTCTTGCAGATGGACATTCCTTCAGCAGCGATTTCATGGCAAATGAGCTGAAGCGCTTCCACCTATTCTATGATGGGTTTTGAATCCACCATTTTGAAGTCGTGGAACTTTGAGACCACATACTTCTGGCAGCCAGCGTCCTCACCTCTGTACTTCTTGTCCAGTGATCTCCATAGCTCTTTCGCCGTGGGGATCTCACAGTAGACACGGTACAATGGGTCAATGAGACGACCCAAAATGTAACCTTTGCAGATGAAGTCGGAATGCACCCATATGTCAACAGTTGTAAGACTGTGAACATCATCAATCCCGTACGGAATCAGGGGCTTGTCCTCCTGGATGAACTTGTCCAGTTTTATCGTTGTCAGGAAGAACATCATCTTCTTCTGCCACGTTTTGAAGCCTTTGCCATCAAACTTGTCTGGCATCAACCCTTGAGTGAACAAGCTAGGTACAGCCGGAGGAGTTTGAACTGCCACCGGACCACTTGCAGTTGCTGATACTGAACCCGTCTGATAAAGACCAGCACCGAATAGGCTACGGCGAGTGGTTTCATCAGCAGCATTTCCCGCAGGGAGGATAGTGCTCGTTGTTGCTGCAGCGGTTGTCAAGCCAGTTGCATCAGTTGCTGCAGCGTTGAGTGGAGTCTGAATGACATCCGTGGTGTCAATGGGGGTGTTGTTATCGTTTGTCATTTTTCTGCAGAGAAAACATGAAAAAACGGATTAGTACTCCATTCAACAAATAATATATTATTTTAAGGAAAATAATAGTCTAAAATCGATGTTCATTTTTGGTGTTTGAACCAAATTATATCGATATAAGTCTTGAAAAAATGTTTTGCAAGCTCGCTTAGAAGCGTTTGCAGAAACCATTTTTATAGACTTAGAATGTTTCACAAACTCACTTAGAAACCATTATCAAAAAAAGTTTTGCGAAAAATGCTACAAAGCAATCCGCAAAGCGTAATGAAATAAACAATAAACGTTTCGCGGAAGTGCTAAAAAGCAAATCGCAAACACGTTACGAAATAAGAACAAACGTTTCGCGGAAGTGCTAGAAAGCAAATCGCAAACCCCGTTATGAAATAAGAATAAACGTTTCGCGGATGTGCTAGAAAGCAAATCGCAAACACGGTTCCAAAATCCGTTTTTATAATCGTTCTTCAACCCGATTTGAGCTTTAGACATAAAGCGATTTTGAGTTAAGATTGTTGAAGCCGGAAAACCGTACTGACATAAACGATAAAATAAAAGCGATGTTAAGGAAATAAACGAATGTAAAAACGAATACAAGAACGATAAGAAATCGTATTCGCGAAGAGACATGGAGTCGAGATATGATCTCTTTCCTTAACTCAAAATATTCGCTCCGTTAGTGAGACGGGACTGTACGAATATGGAGTCCCAGGATACAACCATGGCAGACGAATCACGCGTCACTCGTGATCGCCCTATCGAACTATAAACTCCACGAAACACTCTCGTATTTAAGACTTACGCAAAGGGATTTTCGCTGTTGGTTTGATGTGTAAACGTTAGAGAAATGAGAAGAGAGACGAGTTGTATTTAACGAGATGGACGAGGAGCGACTTCCAGTAACTGTTGCATAACGTGCGCTCGTTAGTGGGGATTTGGCAAAGATTTCGGGAAGTTCAAGTTACGAACTTATTCCCCAAGACTCGCTATCTCTCTCTTTCTTATCTCGTTTAAATATCTCGAGAGGATAAACATCATGACGTTTTTATTTTGTAGACAAACTGCTTGTCGTTTCAAAATAAAATGCATGTTGTTTTTGAGATTTAAAATGGCAAAATGTGGAGCTTACGGCGGTGCGCGTGGAGAGTCTCTTCCTTCTCTGACTCGTTTAAACAAGTGAGTGTGTTATCCCATATATAAACATCTCACTTTTGCTCCTCTTCCCCGATGTGGAACAAACTCATTACTACTCTATTAGTATTTCTGGGCTTTTCATTTAAATGAAACCCAAAAACATTTCTTTTCATTTATGAACAAAGCCATTGGGCTTTATTGATCCAACAAGGTGAAGTTTTGAGTAACGTTTACATACAAATGATTAGTGACAAAAAACAAAAAGGATTGAGAGAGGTCTTCAAATATGCCAAGGTGCAGATATGCAATAGAATATGCCACCGACAAAGAAAGTAATATGGACGGCTGAGATAACTTCTTAGGGGATCGTATAAGATCTGACCAAGCAAAATGAACTTTTCTTTCAATTGTCATAGTACCAATTTTTAAAAAACTTTTACCACATACTTGATATCAATTTAAATTTATTTTAAAAATAATCATCTTCATTAATACTTTAATTTTATAATAAAAATTAAACTAACTTTTATTAATCATTTATAAAAGCTTATAAACCCAACCACAAATATAAATAATAAATCATGAACAATAATTACAAAACACTAAAATCAAATGCTAGAGTATTTTGATTGAGTGTAAATTTTAAAAATATTAGTTAACTTATGATATTTCGAATAATTGTTTTTTAGAGTTTAGTGATTATTGTTTAGGGTTTAATATCTAGGGATGAAATTGAATTTAAATACTTCTATAAATGTTTTGTCAATTATTTATAAACATTTATAAATAGTTTAGGGTAATTAATTGAACATTTAACTTTTTAATCATAAATTTAAAATAATTATTTAAAATATAAATTTGAAAATAGTATTAAATTTGTGGTACAACTGTAATTTCATAAGAACAACAAAAATTATCTAAAACATCATACATATTGAAATAGAAGAAGTATAAAAATTATCTAAAACATCATACATATTGCACAAAAAATACATACATAAGTAGCTAAATGTCTCTATAAATTGGAATTGCACATAATGAAATTGCGGACTGTTTATTACGAGATCATTTCATAGAGAGCTTTGTTATATTGGTTATTCTATTTCGGTCTGGTTATCCAGATTACCTCAAGTCTGAGTAATAGAATTGTTCGTTGTAAAAAAAGAATAAAAAAAAATATATATATCTTTATATATAAAGTATGGTTTGCTCTCTCAGAGCCACCTAGGATTCCAGCTAGATAAGTCAAAGTTTCTGGTGTCGACACGTGTCCACTATTGAAAACTCACCGTATCACTTAAACTCCAGCGATGGGCTTTTTGGATTTTTGTGGCCCGCGAAGATGGAATCCTGCCTAATCCTAATTTTGACGCCGCTCTTCTTCATCTTCACGTAGGGGAACCAATCAATCTAGGGTTCATCCTTTTCTTCCATATTTGTAAGCTCAATCGACAATGGTGTTTTCTGAAAGTTTTTCTGCAACAAATCTTTATAGTGAATCTCTTGCTCGAGCTCAGTTCATTCTGTTTCTTCTGGGATTCTTTTCTTTGGAACGTTACGAACTGCATTGAATCATCATCATTAACAACTGACTTTACTCTTCCATTCACTCCTACCATGATTTTCTCATTCATTGCATCTTCCCTCTCTGAAAAGCGGTGGATTAGCTATAAAAAGGTTAGCTTTCATCCGTAAACATCATCCTCTGTTTCGCTTGAATGGCTAACTAATCCATCTCTTATAATTCTTATCAGATTTTCAATCTAAGAAAGTTTAGTCGATTTATTTGTTTCTAATTTCCATTCTTATGCTCTTTCAGTTAATGTTGATTTTTTTTTAATTGGATCGTTTTTGATTTGCAGGACCCTACAAATCCTATGCCAAAAGATACAATTTTGGATGTTCTTAGAATTTTAGTTGGAATTTTAGTTGGTAAGGAATCTAACACTCTTTCTTATATGGTGTTCCATGATGTCTTAAAATAAATGTTTTCTTTTCTCTGTAGTTGTAAAAAAATCCATCAAATTCTCATTCATTGTAAAGCCTGAAAGGTAATATACATACATCAACTCCTTATTGCTTTTCGTATTTTATATTAAAGGACATTCTTTGGTGGTCTTTTATGTGATTAGTTATTTGCAAGATATTAGTGGTTTGATGGTTATGGTAAACTCAATATGAATGCATCATATGACAAGTTGTTTGGTGGGGTTTTAAGAAAAGTCCAGAGCTGGTGTTTATCATCGGTGCTATAACATCTTGCTTACCTTCAGGTTCTTCTCAATAGAGCAATAAACTTTGTTCTGTTTTTATTTATCTTTGATGATTGACTCAGAATGTGCTTTAGTTTTGCAGATTTCTGAAATCTTATAACAACGCATGGCTATCTGAAGGATCCCATCAAAGTTCGTTTGATGACTCTTAACTCTTAAGCTTTAAATTATATATTACATGACTATCTCTGTAGAAATCCATAGTTTGTGCTAAGCTACAGAAGATATCTCTCTGCTGCACTTAGCCGATAAGTTGATCCCTTTGGACCACAAGTCTGCGTGTTGAAAGTGGAGACAAATGGATTTGAATTTCATAGAGGAATCTGATATTGTGAGATTGAGGCAGTGTCTCTTGAGCTTTATGTATTATTATCACGGCTATGGCTTCACAGCAATCGTTGGCATTAACGGTTTTCTTAACTCCTTCATTAATGGACAAAATGGGCAAATGGACATAACGATCGGACATGAATTGTTGCTTTAAGTCTTCTTTCTCCTTCACTATCACCACAAGTAGCAAGATGACTACTATGAAGGCTATCGTTGATCTGTAATTTTTTTCTCAATATCTAAAAACAAAATTGAATAAGCCAGGTTATAAAGAAGCTTTGCAATCTGGTGTTTTGTGATTATCTATTAATTTACTGTAATCATGTTGAGGTAGATCATCTTCCTGTTCGTCTTGGTCGTATGTTTGTTAGAGACATGACACTAAGGAAGTTGACTTTGCCATTTAGAAAATGGACTTGGTCCTTTTAGTTTTAAAATATTATTATTTCGTGCACAATATTTTTGATAATTTAAATTTTACTAGATTTGTTGTCGATTTGTGTGACAATATCCTAAATATATTCACATTAACCTTATTGTATAGAATAAAATAATGGAGTTGTTAGAAAATGACCAAGTATTTTAATTACCAGTTTGTGGTTTGTTTTAGTCTGAACTAACTGAAAGAGAGATTTGACCAGAGTTTAGATCTTACTAAGTACATAGCCGTTCAAAATCTCTAAAACAAAAATTTTGGAATAGAACTGAACTTGAAACAAAATCAATAATCGAATGGATATCTAATTTTTATCATAAAATTTACATACTTAAAATATTAATTATATTAATTTTCAAAATAATCAAATAATCAAATAATTAAAATTATTATTTATAACTAAAATATTGAGAAACCGAAATATCATATTATTTAAGTTGTTATAAAAATAGTTAAAATTAAGGTTACATATAGCTGAGACTAAAGTTTTAAAAAAAAATTACATTAAAATTGTTTTAAAGGCCAAAATAAGTATATTTTTTATGAATTGTAAACAGAGAATGTTATTATATTTTATTTAATTTAATGTGATTTTTAAAAAATACTTGAATAAAAATCTCAACTCTAATTTTGATAATTTAAATTTCACTAGCGTTTGTTGTCGAATTGTGTGACAATGCACTCAATCTATTGACATTAACCTTATTGTGTAGAATAAAATAATGAATTTGTTAAAAAGGACCAAATATTTTAATTTCCGATTTGTTTTAGTTTGAAGTGCTGATAAAAACATTTCATTGTCACTTGAATGATGTCTTACAACTGAACTAACTGAAAAGGAGATTTGGCCAGAGTTTAGATCTTACTAAGTACATAGCCGTTCAAAATCTCTAAAAAAAAATTTGGAATAGAACTGAACTTTAAGCAAAATCAATAATCGAATGGATATCTAATTTTTTCTCATAAAATTTACATACTTACAATATTAATTATATTAATTTTTAAATAATCGAATAATTTAAAATATTATTTATAACTAAAATATCCAGAAACCGAAATATCATATATTTAACTTGTTATAAAAATAGTTAAAATTAATGTTACATGTAGCTGAGACTAATTTGTTTATAAAAAAATTGCATTAAAATTGTTTTAAAGGCTGAAATAAGTATATTTTTAAGTATTGTGAACAGAGAATGTAAGGTTATTTTATTTAATTAAATGTGACTTTATAAAAATACTTAAATAAAAAGCTCAACTATAATTTTGATAATTTAAATTTCACTAGGGTTTGTTGTCGTTTGTGTGACAATGTCCTCAATCTATTGACATTAACTTTATTGTGTAGAATAAAAGAATAGAGTTGTTAGAAAATGATCAAATATTTTAATTACCGGATTGTTTTAGTTTGAAGTGCCGATAAAAATATTTCATCGTCACTTGAATGATACATTCAAAAGGCCAAATTAGTCTGTTTCCTCATAGATGAAGTAATTTTGGGCACATCTATCCACAACTGAACTGAACTGAAAAAAGAGATTTTGTTCGAGTTTAGATCCTACAATTACATAGCCGTTCTAAAATCTCTAAAACAAAATTTTTGGAATAAAACTGAACTTGAAAAAAAAAATCAATAATAGAATGGATATCTAAATTTTTATCATAAAATTTACATACTTAAAATATTAATTATATTAAGTTTCAAAATAATCAAATAATTTAAAATATTATTTATAACTAAAATATCCAGAAACCGAAATACCATAATATTTAAGTTGTTATAAGAATATTTAATGTTACAAATAGCTGAAATTATGTTTTTTAAATTGCATCAAATTTTTTTTAAAGGATAAAATAAGTACATTTTGTAAGTATTGTGGACGGAAAATGTAAGGTTATTGTATTTAATTTAATGTGAATTTTTTAAAAAATACTAAAATAAAAAGCTCAATTTTTAATTTTAATATTGGTATGAAAATAAAAATATATAATTGCATAGTCTAACAAAAAGAGAACAAACAAAAATAACATAAATGAAATTAGATCATTTATAATAAAACAAACAATTAAAATATATATACCAACATAATAAAAATAGAATATACCTTCATTAATAATCGCAATAATTATATTAGAAAATTTTGTTGACCGTAATAGAACTATTTTGAGTTTTTTACAAGAAACGAGATAAAACAATTAATGATAAAAATTGCAAAAAATAATGTTTCATGCATAATTAAAATAAAGTCATTTAAATTAAGAATAAATATTAAAAACAAATGTAATGAGACAAATTCCCGCGCGAAGCGCGGACTTGCCATAGTATATACATATATATATAATGATCGTGTGGGACATTAGTCCACTACAAGAAAACAGCGGTATTCTGACGGACATTCCGACGGAAAATGAAATCCTCGGAATTTCCCGAGGAATTTCCGAGGATATCCCAAGGAAACCCAAAATTTGGTTTCCTCGCAATTTCCTCGGAATATACCGACGGAATTCCGAGGAAATATCAATCCGTCGGAATATTCTTATGAAATACCGAGGAAAAATGTATTCCTCGGAAAAAACTGATGAATTCCGAAGATATATTATAGCCGTTGGAGAGCCGTTGGGGGATTTTAAAAATTCCGAGGAAATTCCGACGAACTAGCCGTTGGCGTCGGAATTCCGTCGGAATTTCCTCAGTCTGTCGGCAGGATTTCAACTATAAATACAAGTACTCCTCTTCCTCTTCATTCACTCCATATCTGCATCCTCCCTCTTACTCTATTCACACACGAATTTGATTCATAAAAAACATGTCTTCTTCAAATTATTTTCGTTCTTGGATCGATCGACCTCATTTGGATCCAAACACGAGATTGGTTACGGAAGAATACCAACGAGGTATAACCGAATTCATGGGGTTAGTTCACCGACAACCGGAAGCAAAAACAGGTATGTTAAGATGTCCTTGCTCTAATTGTAAAAATAGAAAGGTTATTAAAAAGTGGGATGTTTGGACTCATCTATATTTGAGTGGGTTTACACGAAGTTACAAAATTTGGTATCATCATGGGGAAACTGATTATGAACATGGTAATACTAGCGAACCTCAGCCAGCGGTTAGATTAGAAGAACCAATTAGAACGGATGTAGATTATGGTGTAGGTACTGAGGAGATGGTAAATGATCATTTTAGAGGGGAAGATTTACCCAATGCACAAGCTAGGAGATTTTATGATATGTTGGATGCTGGAAAGCAACCATTGTACGAAGGTTGTAGAGATGGTCATTCAGCTTTATCATCTGCTACAAGATTGATAGGCATTAAAACAGATTATAATTTGGCTGAAGACTGTGTGGATGCGATTGCTGATTTTGTAAAAGGTATTATACCCGAGGATAATGCAGCTCCTGGTTCATACTACGAGGTTCAGAAACTCGTAGTTGGTCTTGGTTTATCGTATCAGGTAATAGATGTATGCAGCGACAACTGCATGATTTATTCGAGGGCGGATGAACAGCGGGTTACATGCAAATTTTATGGAAAGCCTCGTTATAAAGATACGAGTGGAAGAGTTCCAGTGCCATATAAGAGGATGTGGTATTTGTCTTTGACGGAAAGGTTGCAGAGGTTGTATCTGTCTGAACGCACAGCGCAACCAATGAGATGGCATGCGGATCAACAGATGGTGAGATCAGACATCCTTCAGATGCAAAAGCGTGGAAGCATTTCCAATCAAAGTATCCCGAGTTTGCGTATGAGAGAAGAAATGTCTACCTTGGATTATGTACTGATGGTTTCAGTCCGTTTGGCAAGAGTGGAAGACAGTATTCTCTATGGCCAGTCATTCTTACACCATACAACCTACCCCCAAACTTGTGCTTGCGACAAGAGTTTTTGTTTCTCTCGATTCTCGTTCCCGAACCAGAGCATCCTAAGAGATCACTTGATGTGTTTCTTCAGCCACTAATATATGAGTTGCAACAACTATGGGCTCAAGGTGCTGAAACATACGATGTTTCGTGTAAAGAAAACTTTCAAATGTGGGCAGTACTAGTGTGGACAATAAGTGATTTTCCAGCATATGGTATGTTATCTGGATGGACAACGCATGGAAGACTATCATGTCCATATTGTCAAGATAACACTGATGCTTTCCAACTAAAACACAGAAGGAAAACGTGTTGGTTTGACTGTCACAGGAGATTCCTACCACCTGATCATCCATATCGTAGGAGTAGGAATTTGTTTGCGAAGAACAAGAGGGTGTTTGACAGTCCACCTCCAGAAATTTGTGGGAAAGATTTGAAGACACAACTAAGAGATTTTGGTGCAGAAAGGACGCCAGACGTCGGTGGACATGAGCGTTTTCCGGTAGATGCTGTTGGAGACCTACATAACTGGCACAAAAAAAGTATTTTCTGGGATCTGCCATACTGGGAAGATCACCTGGCAAGAGAATTGGAACTTGGTGGTCCTGTGCAGTATAGATGGATGTATCTGTATGAGCGGTATATATTCCATTTGAAGAAGATGGTGAAAAATTTAAGTAGGGTGGAAGGTTCTATAGTCGCACAGATGATCAATGAAGAAACTTCAAACTTTGCCGAGTACTACTTTCCAGCAGAAGTTCAGACCAAAAATAGAATACCTGTTCGGCATGATGATAGAGGCGAAGGGGCAACATATCATGTTACGGTTCCAGACATTTTCACAGACGTTGGACGACTTAGCGGAAAACCAAAGGACCGTCGACTTACTGAGCAGGAGCGCAGTAATTTGCAAACATATTTGCTCACCAACTGCGAAGATGTTCTTCAATATGAGAGGTAAATAAATAAGCTTACAAATTTTTATTTTAAAAAGTTAAAATTTAAATCTTAATTAATTACATTATTGTCATCATATGTACAAGATTTTCATGGCAGAAAAGAGGTTCGAATATAGATACACCACAGAGGACGAACTAGAAGAAATGAAGCAGAGAGAATTTTCTGGGTGGATGTTTACTTATGTGAGTGCTTTAAACAAATTAAAATATCATTTATCACATATTTATACTAATTCACATTTATTGATATATAGGTGTCTGCTGGTTTGGCCAGAGGTGAAACATTTGACGATTGGATACGCGAGATGGTCGTTGGACCAAAATTTGTTGTGAAGTCATATCCGAGATTTTGTACTCGAGGATATGCATTCACAACTCAGAAGATGAGACGTTCGAGTACGACTTATGATGCTGGCGTTTGTTCTGCATCAGGAGATGATGTATGCTACGAACACATACATGAGATTTTGGAAATCCAGTATTTGGGCATGGTTGGATTGCGCTGTACTGTTTTCTATTGTGATTGGCACGACAACACTCTAGATCGAGGTGTGAGAACATATGCATTTGGTGTTACATCAGTAAATTCGAGGCGAAAGCTGCAATATTATGATCCTTTCATTCTTGCTTCTCAGGCCGATCAGGTAATTAAATGTTAATTATTTAGAATGATTCATCATCATATGTATTAATTTATAATTTTACTAATAATTTTTTAAATGTTACAGGTTTGTTATATCAAGTACCCCCGGGTAAGGAACAGAGATGATCTATGGGTTACTGTTACAAGACTCAACCCGAGAGGCCGAGTTCAGGGAAGTTATGAGCTGGAAGACCCACTACAACCAAGCACATCCGGCAAGTTAAGTGCAGCAGAAGATTTAGCTGGAATTGGCCTTGTAGTCGATTTAACCGACTTCGGAGAGGAAGCCGTCGTTCACGTAGAGGATGAACCAGTGATTGGAGAGTTTCACCAAGATCCAGATTCAGATTCATCTGGTGATGATGACTCGGAAACAGACTAGCATCGACTTTTTTTTTTTTTTGGAATATTCCGACGGAATTCCGAGGAATATAAGGGTTTCCTCGGAATTTCCTTGGAATATTCCAAGGAAATTTCGAGGAAATAGGGTTTTTAAACCGAAAACAACGTTTTGCGGTTTGAATAACACTTATATAACCCTTATTAAGTGTCTTAGATTGATTATGAAGTCAAACATTTGTTCCTTACCCTATAATAAACACTTTTCCGATTGTATGAACGAAATCCCCACAACGTAAGAGAAACACTTATACACTTTAATGAACGGTAAAGGGAATACTTTCAATTCATTTTGAAATTTGTTATTTCATGGTTTATGATCATCTATACAAAGAATCATCAATGGTATGCATTACAATTGTATAAGAAATGAAATACGACAAATAAAATTGATGTTTTAAAACCCCAAACACTAGTTCCTCGGAATTCCCTCGGAATATTCCGACGGAATTCCGAGGAAGATAAGGGTTTCTTCGGAATTTCCTCGGAATATTCCGAGGAAATTCCGAGGAAATAGGGTTTTTAAACCAAAAACAACGTTTTGCGGTTTGAATAACACTTATATGACCTTATTAAGTGTCTTAGACTGATTATGAAGTCAAACATTTGTTCATTACCCTATAATAAACACTTTTCCGATTGTATGAACGAAATCCCCACAACGTAAGAGAAACACTTATACACTTTAATGAACTGTAAACGAAATACTTTCAATTCGTTTTGAAATTTGTTATTTCATGGTTTATGATCATCTATACAAAGAATCCTCAATGGTATGTATTACAATTGTATAAGAAATGAAATACGGCAAAAAAATTGATGTTTTGAAACCCCAAACACTAGTTCCTCGGAATTCCCTTGGAATATTCCGACGGAATTCCGAGGAAGATAAGGGTTTCCTCGGAATATTCCGAGGAAATTCCGAGGAAATAGGGTTTTTAAACCGAAAACAACGTTTTGCGGTTTGAATAACACTTATATAACCCTTATTAAGTGTCTTAAACTGATTATGAAGTCAAACATTTGTTCCTTGCCCTATAATAAACACTTTTCCGATTGTATGAACGAAATCCCCACAGCGTAAGAGAAACACTTATACACTTTAATGAACGGTGAAGGGAATACTTTCAATTCGTTTTGAAATTTGTTATTTCATGGTTTATGATCATCTATACAAAGAATCCTCAATGGTATGCATTACAATTGTATAAGAAATAAAATACGGCAAAAAAAGTTGATGTTTTGAAACCCTAAACACTAGTTCCTCGGAATTCCCTCGGAATATTCCGACGGAATTCCGAGGGATATTTAAGTATCCGTCGGAATTTCCTCGGAATATTTTCATTTAACCGGGCAAATATTTCGCGAAAATTGAAATTGGAATTCCAACGGAATTCCGACGGATAGTATCCGTCGGACCCTAGGTTTTATAACCACGAGCCGCTTCTTCTTCCCCATTTCTCTCTTTTTCCTCTGCGCCTCCTCTCCCTCTTCTCCGGCGATTTACCCTTCCTCTCCGACCTCTTCTCCGGCGATCTCCCCTTTCTCTTACACAAATCATGTAAGGACCCTATCCCACTTTCTTAGGTTCTATTTGTTAGGTTTTTGTGTAGATTTGATAGATTTTTGTTAGGGTGATTGGTTAGGATTGTGATTTGGTTGTATAATAGGTTTAGAATTGTGATTTGGTTGAATAATTTGTTTTCTTGAATTGATTTAGAATTCTTTTATAAATTTTTTACTTTTTTTGTATTTATAAATTCGATTTTTGTGTACAAATTCGATTTTTGTATTTCACAAAACGATTTTTGTATATAAATTCATTTTTTTGGATTTTACAAAACGTTTTTTGTATATAAATTCGATTTTTGGATTTTACAAAACATTTTTAATATTTTTAAAACTTTTTTTGGGATTAAAAACTATTATTTGGGATTTAAAAAAAAAAAAAATTTATATTTATATTATATAAATTTCTATATTTATTAAACATTTTTAATATTATTAAAACTATTTTTGTAATTATTAAACTATTTTATTTATTAAAAATATTTTTTGTTTATTAGAACTATTTTTATATATTTATTAAACATTTTTAATGTCTATAAAACTTTTTGTGATTAAAAACTATTATTTGGGATTTAAAAAATAATAATTTTTTTATATTTATATTATATAAATTTCTATATTTATTAAACATTTTTAATATTATTAAAACTATTTTTTGTAATTATTAAACTATTTTTTATTTATTAAAACTATTTTTTGTTTATTAGAACTATTTTTATATATTTATTAAACATTTTTAATGTCTATAAAACTTTTTTTGTGATTAAATAGTATTATTTGGGATTTTTTTTTTAAATTTAATTTATATATTTTTATATTTATTAAATATTTTTTTTATAATTTACAAGTCGCATGATGATCAGACCCGGCCTCGACAGCGTCGTGGTCGTGGTGGTACGGAGAGCCAGTCTCGGGATTCCAGCCATTTTCAGGATTCTCCTTCGCCGCACAGCTCCTACCATACATCTCCCTCTGCTGCACCCGCTCCTGCTCCTCTCGCTCCCACTGCTGCACCCGCTCCTGCTCCTCCGGGTCCTCCGGGCGTGATGAGTGCTGCGGAGTTGGTTTGACAGCCCGGTCGTGACCATCTTCCCTATCTCACTCCGTATCCACATGGACAGGGTCAAACATGGTAATTAAACATATTTTTTTTTCATTAAAATTTGATTCATTATTAAAATTTAATTCATTATTAAGCTTTTGTTCTTCTGGATCAATTTATTTATTTCTTGATTTAAATTTGTAAATTTGGCTATTTTCTATTTCAGTCGGTTCCAAAGAAGAAGGGACGTTTGGTCGGTTTGGATCGTCGCACCTGGTCGGTTCCTCCTTCTTCTGCACCACCGCCCTTTGTTGATCCAGAAGTACTTACGGCTCAGTTGTAGGACAAGGATGATCGCATATCTTTGTTGGAGACCCAGATGGCGGCTCAACAGGCGGGCTATGAGGCACAGAGGAGGCTGAACCAGCAAATGATGGAGATAATGCAGAGGATGTACCCGAACGAGGTGTTCCCAGACGTGCCAGACCTGTAGTTTTTTTTTTTTCCAAAAACTCGGAATGTTTTATTTTTATTTGTGAAACTTTGAATATTAATTAATATGATTTCAATTTTAATTTTAATTTTATATTTTCGAATTTAAATTTCAAAAATTTTATTTTTTTTAAAAAAAATTAATATTTTTTACATTCCGAGGAATTGAACCCTCGGAATATACCGAGGGACATCTTCCTCGGAATATACCGAGGGACATGTTCTCGGAATATTCCGAGGGACCCCGTTCCTCGGAATTTTCCGATGAAAATTCGGAGGAATATTTCGTCGGAACTTTCGAGGATTGGACCATCGGAAAGTCCATCGAAATATCCCGACGAAGTTCTCCCTCAGTATATTCTGAGGAGCTTTCCTACGAACTGGTGGTCCTCGGAATTTCCTCGGAAAATTGTTTCCTCGGAATTCCGTCGGAAAATTCCGAGGGATTTCTGAGGAAAAATGAATTTCCGAAGAGTTATTTCCGAGAACTTGTTTCGTCGGTATGTCGTCGGAATGACGTTATTTCGACGACATACCGACGATTTTTTCCCTCAGTGTATCGCTGTTTTCTTGTAGTGGTCATTAGCAAAAAAAAAAACGCAACCATGAATTTTTTTTTCTTTTGAAAGAGGAAAATTTAAAAGATAACATATTTTATTTATGAGTACAGTTTTGGATGAAAGGGTACGTAAAGTTTTGGATATTTTGAGTTGTATTGTTAAATATATATATATCTTCATATAATCATAGTTCAAAGTCGAAAATGTCTTAGTTTTATGGCGTTTTATTAAACCAATATCTGGTTTTCTTTTATGTGAGATGTTAGCATTTGTTTCTTTTCATAGTGCTTTAATGTTAAATTGATGTTTTATTTTTTATTCTTTTGTTATATTTATTTACTTTGTCTGTAACTTCGAAAAATCTAGTCAAAGTTTTGTATGAAACGCGTGAAGGAGCTGTTACATACTTTTTTTTGTCGAGGCTACATACTTTAAAATGTAGATTGTGTAATTGATATTTTGGCTTTATTGGATCAATCATAGTTATTTGGTTAAATTTCGCAGATTTTTTATGAACATTCATTTTAATGTAATTAGAAACAAAATATTAATTATCCTATACAAGAGATTCATAATTATCTGGCATAGGACACTTGGATAGCTTTATACAGTCAGTAAAACTAGAAACTGGCTTATTATGAACCGATGTGCATGAATATAAGGAAAAAAGATTATCTACACTTATGTGATTCGCTGTGGCATTAACTTGTAAATTAAGTTATATGGTCTTATCATGTTAAAAACGGAAAGACGCCAGACGGAGGGGAACTGCCCATCCTGTCATCAAATGCGGTACTGGGTGTTGGGCCTTGTCCCCAGCCCAGGTTTAAGCCCTCCCGGGTGAAGTGGACCGCTGCCTAACCGGGCCCAGGGAATGATCCACGTAAGTGGGGAACCCTGAATTATCAAAAAAAAAAAAAAACCGAAAGACATGTAAACTATATGTTGTAAAGTAAATTTTAAAAATGAAGACAACCTGTATCCTTGAAAATTTTAAGATAAAAATGAGATTATCATTTAATAGTAACAGCTAAATTGAACTAATGAGATCAAGTAATTTATAAGTTTTTCCCCAAAAAATCTACAAATATGGACACATTGCATTGACTGTAAAGTCAATATGGAAATATGGAAAAGAAAAGGAAAATCCACCTATGAATTATACACCAAACAATTTCCGAGTTTATATATGAACACATAATAACAATATCAAAGAAAATATTAAAAGATTCTTACAATAAGTCCAGCAAGACCACATATATAAACTGTTGTCTTTCTTTCTTCATCTCTGATCAGATCCTATTGGTCAGAAGAAACTCGGGTTCCGGTCATGACGCGGCGATGCTCTCACTGCAATCACAATGGTCACAACTCTAGGACATGTCCCAGTCGTGGGGTGATGCTTTTTGGTGTAAGGCTCACCGGAGGTTCGATCAGGAAAAGTGTTAGTATGGGTAATCTTCTTAGCCATGGGCATGGGTCGGGTTCTCCGGGTGCTGTCCCTGACCATGTCGCTGGTGATGGTTACACTTCTGAGGGTTTCGTTGCTGGCTCTTCCTCTAGCCGCGAGAGAAAGAAAGGTATCTATAACTCTGACTCATATCCCATTTCTTTGTGAGATTGCTAATAGATTTGTTCGTTTGATCTGGTTTTGTAGGAGCTATATGGACAGAGGAAGAACATAGGATGTACTTGTTAGGTTTAGAGAAGCTAGGCAAAGGTGATTGGAGAGGCATTTCAAGAAAATATGTGAGGACAAGGACACCAACACAGGTTGCTAGCCATGCTCAGAAGCATTTCATGAGACTATCTGATGTGTCTCGTCGCAAAAGACGTTCTAGTCTCTTTGATATGATTCCTCATGAGGTTGGTCCTGTTAAATCATCTTTATAGTTAAACTAGCTTATTTTTTTTAACTCGCAAGATGACTTCTCACATGAACTTGATCTTGAAATGCATTACTTTTATTTTATTCTCCTTATTATGATGTAATATATCCTTGCAGGGAGGAGATACTCCATTGGATTTGCAAGCACCAAAAGCAGAGAACACTCGTGTGGAAACAAAAATGCAAAGGGGTGATTCGGTTCACCAGACATTTGCTCGTAATTCCATTCATGCAACGTCGATCTTCAAAATCGAAGAATCTGAATCAATGGACTCAACAAACTCTACCATTAAGGAACCAACCCCCCCAACCACACAACTGCGTTCACAACCTCAACCGCAACGACCTGGCTCGTACCCGGTACTGTATCCAGGCTACTTCTCACCATATTACCCATTTCCATTCCCAGTATGGTCTGCGGGTTATGTTCTTGAACCAGCCAAGAAAGAGGAAACTCACGAGATTCTCAGACCAACTGCAGTGCACTCGAAAGCTCCCTTCAATGTCAATGGGCTTCTTGGTATGACTACTAAGCTCAGCCTTGGAGAGCCAAAAGAGAATGGTGAATCCGATCAGTCTCTTTCGCTGAAGCTAGGTGGAGGTTCAGAGACGAGACAATCACCATTTCACCCGAATGCTTAGTCCTCCTGATAGTTCAGACATCGCCAACGTGATACATGCGGCTTAAGTATTTGCGGGCAAGATATCTTGTCATTGGTTGGGGGTTTATTACAGGTTAATTATTTGGTCACAGTAACTTAAAAACAAGATTTGCTTTGTTAGTTTTAGGGTCTTTTAGTTCAGCTTTGATTATTTGCGAGAGAGAAAAAAAAAAGAAACGAAAAGGGAAAAACAAATTATTACATTTTTTATTAAATTGATCCTTTTGTATTTCTACCTTTTATATTGCCGATTTTTATTGCTGATCTCTAACAAATCTCCAGTGATCAAAATAAACTAATATGAGAACCGTCTTTGAGACTTTCCAATGAGATACCTTCAAAAAGTTTTAAGAAACTTCTTATCTCAATGTCATCTCCAAGTTAATTCTTATTTTTAATATTTAAAATTAAATAAGTTAAGTTATATGACTTTTGGTGAAATCTTTCCTAAAAATAAGGATGTATTAATTTGAAAGGGCGGGTATATTTTTTGTTTTATATTTTCTTTAAAAATTTAATTTTTATATTTGTGTTGTTAGTCATATTTGTGTTTTTCTTTATATAATATTTCTGTTCAGTGATTAATAAGAAGTTTTAAGAATTGTATTAAAATAGTTGGACCATACTTTTATCAATGGGTCACACTGCTATTTTAATAGAAAAGATAGATTGGAGCGGTAATGTGAGAGGATTTCAAAATTTACGATGAAAATTCTCTTAAATCACTTTTTGGAAGTTATATATGTTGACGGTTTTCATGAAAAAATTTGATCCATACTCATGAATACGTTTAATTCAATCACGTTAAACAAATAGAAACGGGTGAATCTTACACGCAATACTTCTCAAAATCACAGAAATGTAGGATAAATTAGATTTGTGTAATAACAAGGAACCATTTAAAAACTTATACATCTCAAAGTAGTAAATTCATTCATGTCATTTAGATCAGATAAACAAATGAACCAAGTACAAGTCAAAAAGAAAAATAAAGGTTACCAAATCGAATTCCATTACCAAAAAAAAAAGGAAAGCATTCAATGGACGACAAAAGAGCTCTCTATTATTTGTTCGTTGGAAGAAAATAAGAAAGATATTCTTATTTTTAAATTTTCCCGCCTTGAGGCAAAATCACACAAAAAAAAAAAGAGCTAAGCTCGAGATCTCTCTCCCTTGCCGCGTTTCGAGTATCGATGCTTATCATCACTCACATCAGTAATCACCACTGGTGGAGATCGCTCGTACCTCGATGGCTTCCTCTTGAAATGCCTATCTTCGTCGCTCGACTCGTAATCTGCTACCTCAATCTCCTTACGACTGTGACGGTGCATTGATGTACTGACGGCGACAGGCGGCTCCGCCACGGAAGCAGAAGAAGACGAAGACACCTTTCTTCGTTTGCTGGAAGTTTCTTCCTCCGGAAAGCTTATCCGAGCGAACACGCTTGACTTTTCCATCTCGGATTTAGTTGCAGCTGTTGGCTCCGACGGCGGAGGTTCCGATCGTTTACGGTGGCGATGTTGGTTGCGTTCCGAATCTCGGTGGCTGTGACGGTGGTCTCGGCTTCTGTCTTCATCGCGACGGTCGCGAGTGCGGTGGTCGTGTTCACGATCTAGGTCC
The DNA here is from genome assembly GCF_020379485.1 of Brassica napus. Lineage (NCBI taxonomy): Eukaryota > Viridiplantae > Streptophyta > Magnoliopsida > Brassicales > Brassicaceae > Brassica > Brassica napus. Next base: position 23,573,828 of record NC_063452.1, read on the forward strand.
TGGTGACGGGACGACCTTTCACGGTCGCGTTGACGATCACGTTCCTCGGGATAGCGTTCGTATTTTCTCTTGGAATCGCGAGACGGAGACTTTGACTTACGCGTCGGCGGATGATGCTCGGGAGACAATCTCTCCGGCCGTCTGCGTCGGTCGTACTCCGTATTCGGCGGCGGAGGTGCTTGTCGCTGTGAGAAACCAGTAGTAATCAAATTATTAGCCCAATCAAAGGAAAATATATATAATTCCGAGGAAGTAGTATTGGACTACTCGGCCCAACATTAACAAATAGCTGGGCTTTAAAGTCCAAGATATATCCCTGGCCGTCTACCATTCTAATCGTGTTCTTTCTTGGTATTAAAACTGCATTTAAATTAGAAAAATTACGGCTAGTGCCAATACTTTTGGCTTTCTTACAAAACACTCCCCCAAACTTTCTGTAATGAATTTCCTTCGTTTTTTGAAGTTAAGGAGGGAGCCATTTTCTAATAATAAAACGAAAAATAAATGAATAACTGGTAAAACATGGAAAAAGAGAAAGATGAGACAACAAGAGGAAACATACAGATTTATTAGGGTTGATGGATGATGCAGACGCTGAAGTCCCATTGTTCATCATCATTCTGCTATTCTCTCCATCTCTAAACATCTTCCCACTGTTACACAAAACAAATGTTTATTAGGTCAAACAACATACCCTTCTCTGAATGTAATAGGTAATAATGTTTCTTGTGATGTACCCTTCGGTTCGTCTATCGTTTTCCCGTTTCCTTAGCATCTCAGCTTTTCGGGCTTCGACTTCGTCTCTTCCCATCATGGCACGTTGGAGATTCATACGGTTTCCCAACTCCGCCAAGTCCCTGCATCCACACCAAAGTTTCATCATTACATTGTTAACAAGACTCGACTGTTATTTTGACAAAAGAGCATCAAGTGTGTTGTTGTTCTTGTACCTGTGAGGTGGTGGTATGTTAGGGAATCCAAATCCCTGTGCAGCAAATGGATCTGGATGCATCATATTCATACCCCTACCAAATGCCATCTCCATCGGGTTTATTCCGTACCCCATAAATGGAGGCATCTGGCCCGGAAAAGGGCCTGGAAACCCATTGAAGCCGGGATGAAAGCCGTTGAAGGCAGGTTGCATGCCGTTGAAGAACTGGGGACCTGGACCTGGACCCGGACCCATTTGCATCATATTGTAGTCAGGGCCTGCTAGATCCGGCACATGATTCCATTGTTGCATCTCTACAACAAAAACGATCAGTTACACCTTTGGTTCGGTTACCACAGGCTTGAAACTTGGAAGAATGAACATGACAGGGCGTTGAGCATAAGAAAGAAAGCTTACCGGTTCCAGGAACTCTGGGTTTCTTCTTCTTCTTTTTTGCTGGCAAATGACAAAAAAGTACGAAGACTGTTAATCATTAAATTACATATACAAATCTGCAAAATCTATTGTTCATCAGTAATGAAAATTATAAAAAGATTCCAGATGGAAATAGTCAAACTTGATCTTATCTCAGTAAAAGGGGGGAAAGTGAGCTTTCACTATCAGTTATTCACAATGTACTGTAAAGTTACTATCAGGATTACACATATCTCCTTTACCTGGCTCTCCAGCAGCAACCTGTTGCTGCACTTCTTCCTTGGGAGGAGCTTGCGTATTCATCTTTGAGACTGTTGCTTCTTTCACAGCAGCGGGCCCTTGAGTGCTTTCACACGCATCCACTGGCTTTTCCGTTTTATCTTCTGCAGATGCCCGAGGGGCACTTGTGATCTCTGCAATTTCCGTTGGCAGTTTTACTGTTGGCGCATCGTTGTTATTACTATGACCTGGTTTCTTCTCGCCTTTAGATGCAGCAGATGTAGCAGGAGATCGACCCTTGGGAGGAGGAAGACAGCGTGCAGACTCCAAATCTACATTACGTCCATGATGATTTAGCATTGACGACTGATCAAACAAGGTTTAAACACACACACATGAATTAAAGTAATGACAGACCTGTGATATGGCCCGCGCTGCCGGCATTCTCAATGCTATCGTTTCCGGCTTCCAAAATACGGTTTATGGCATCCCTTAGCGTCTTGTTTGGTAGAAGATCGTCAGCAAGTACATCAGTTTCTCCACAGACACACTTCGACTTTGCAATAATGTGATCTCTGATACCTGAATTGCATATAATCAAAGTAAGAAGAATAGTTATGAACTGGTAACAGTCAACAGAAGGCAAGGTATTGTGAGTTGTACTTACACTTGTCACAGAAGCTCTGGAAACAACATTTGCTTGTAAGTGCAGCATCTTTCATTACTTCTTTGCATAGCGGACACTTTAGCTCGGGCGGAAGTTCTCCTACAGAGCGTGTCGTTGACGGCAATCCCTCCATTTCCTTCTCAAAAGCATCCCTGAAGACACAATAAGCACTCACGTTATAATCAATATATGCGAGAAAGTACCAAATAGCACCATTCCCATACTGATTAAGCACAACTTACTCATTTGGTTTAAGAACTGCAACTGCGCCACTTGGCAGCGAGTAAGAGCCATCAGGGGTTGCCACCAACATGGACTTGGGGATACCAGTAGGTGGTTTGACTCGCTTAACATCGTAGGTAGGGTCACCATTTGTGGGGCAATGCTGAATTAAATGTCCTAATACAGTCAATAAAAGATGCTCTTAGCACTTTTTATTTATATAGAAATATGTAAGAAAAATAAAGTATATACACAACTAAAGCAGACATACCAGGGACATTGCAACGATGGCAAATATATCCCGGAGGTGGTGTTTTCCTTTCCATTCCTATCCAAGCCAACAAAACAAACTCAGTATCTTAAAACTTGTTGCAAATAAAATACAATAAAAAATCTTTGACAAAAGTTAATGAAGACATCCTAGAATACAATAATTACAAAGAATATGAAGATTACCAAAACCACGTCCACCCATCCTTCCATTCATACCCCTTCCATAACCTCTCCCGGCCCCAAAATTATCTTGACCTTGTCTGTTAACATTGAATAAGAATAAGAGGGTTGATAAATGTCTTAAAACATCACACGTCCACCATTTGTGAAAGATAGCTTACCTCTGCCAGTCAAGTGCTGGTGTGTCAATTAACGCCTGAAGTTTGCTTTCTTCATCTACTTTCTCCTCTGTTGGTGCAAGAACAGGACATGGATTGTTATGGTGTGCAACTTGGACAGCAGGTATGGAGTAAAAATCATTCCCGAACTCGTCAAACTCATCTTCAGGCTAGAATGTGAAAATAGGGGAAAATTAGTACTTTTGTAGCTATAAAAAATCCAGTGCACTAAACGCCAAGATAAATGTTCACCGTAATCAACTTACATATTTTGCTGCAGATGGTTCAGCAACATGAGAATTGCTAGCTTCAGCCTGAACATGTTCCACTTTATTCTCGATTCTAGGCCTGCAATGTTCAGAAAATTGCATTATTTAATATTTAGCATGAAAATCAATGCCAGTCACACTTTCAACTTAGGTTTTAGCTAAACATCTTTTCTTTAGCTTAAGATAATTTAGCTAGATAAGTGGACAAAGTAGATGGAAATCAAAAGATATGAGAGAAAGTACTCTTGTGCAGTAATAACTGTGATGCGAGGGCGTCCTGGGACACGACGAATTAGAACAGATGTATTCTTTGGTATTAACATCGCTTCATCCAAATACTCTGAAAATTCAAAACAGAGAACATATAAAAGACCATGAGTGCAAAGATATGATGAACAGCATATAAACCATATTGTCACTGAGTACCAAAACAGCTAAAGCACAATACTTGATTTGGCAACAAACAAAACTATGTTTGAAAAGACATAAACAGAAATCCAAAAGACAGCAAGACAATACTGATCAAGGAGAGACGAGATTCACTTAGAAAGCTATATACACACGCGACAATGAATACATAACCTAACCTAATACTTGGCTCAAAGATAGGAACATCATGTAAAATCAAGGTGATTGTATCACAGGTGCAACCATATCGTCACACTTACTAGCAAAGCAGCTAAATCAAAACAGCGTAGCAAGCTATAAACACACAAGCAAGACAATGAGTCTTGTGACAGAGAATACAAACCTTCGTTAGTTTGGGCATTGGAGAGGACAATATCAAGGTCTTTACCACTGCCCAAATGCTTAGTTTCGAAAATTTTGTCTTTGAGAATACCAACTGATATAAAGGGGCCATCCATGGCGATGGTATCGTAATCCCTTGCACTCTTAAACTTGTAATATATTGCCATTGAAATTTTCTTTTATCTGAATAATAAAGCAAATACATATGTATTACTAATTTTGTAGTATAAGATTATAATGACACGACGAAGAACTCACAAGACAAAGCTACTGTTTTGAAAACCCAAACCAAGGCCTTCGATTTATAAAAGAAAAAAAAAAAATCGAAATCGAGGCCAATGATTTGATTTCCTAAATACAATAAAATTAAACCTAAAGTTTCAATTTTTTACTTCGATGATTCGACTTCAGAGACGAAACCTCCCTCCACGCTTGAAGCAAGAGAGCACGCCAAATCTACAAATCGAGAAGAAAAAAAAGTCCCTACAGATTCAGGAACGAGATCAAATCCGTGATTGCGCCGCAGATAATCTCCTCTGAAGATCTTCAAAGCCCAAAAACCGACAACGGTCGCTACGAATCGGACGACTTGCTTCAGTCCGTAAGATCCGGAAGCTCCAAGCGCCTATTCCACCAGTAGAGAGAAGGATCGAAAATTTAAGAGACCCTTGATTGAATCTGGGTGAGATCGAAGACGAGCTACAGAATCGTCGTGGAAAATCGAGCTGTGCGGTGTCTCGAAGAGAAGCAGGTAGATCGATCTTGAAATCTAGGGTTTGGAAACCAGGGAGCTCTCTCTCTCTCTCTCTCTCTCTCTCTCTCTCTCTCCCTCTCCCGTATCGTGTCCTGAGGAACTTTTGTTTAATGTGTGTTAAAATAAAATTTACTGGGGACAACTTTAATCAATCTTTATGATATTTATAGTTGGAATACAAACAGAAACACGGTTTCTTTCCTTTTATACATTAAATTTCCTAAATTCTTTCTTATTGACATATATCTTCTCAGCTACATTAAATAGATTGATTTGTCAAAAAAAAAAAAAAATAGATTGATTTAATCCAAAAATTTATTCATTCGGTTTCAATATGATTTATATTTTAAAATAGTTTTTTTTTTACATTTTTAATACATTTAATAATAAAAAAAATAAATTATTAAATTATTAAAAAGGGAAACTAATAAAATATTTTACTATAAGCATATTTTGATCAAATAAATACATCAATATTTAAATATCTTAACTCTAATAATTTAACTTGTAGGTCCGACTAGTGACCATTTTAGAAAGAAAAAAATGAACGAATTGAAAAAGAATTTTGAGGAATAAAATTGCAAGAATGAAAATGAATGATTGTTTCTTTCCATATTTAACAAAAATTAACTTTGTTTTTTATTTTTCTACAAAAAATGGAATGGTAGAGAATGAGAAGGAAAGGAAAATCGTTCCTTGTGAATTGTGATTTTTTTATGAATGTTAGGGAATGCATTATTCATCGCTGTTCCTTGGTCACCATTCATATCTATTATACTTTGTCACTAGGTGATGATCCGCGCCCTGCGCGGGGTGAGTAGACTAAAAAAAATTATAAATTTAATCAATAGATATTGAATAGGTTAAAGCAATAGTGAGATATTATACATGGTTTAGATTAAGGAGTTCAATCCGGCAAAACCGAACCGAAATAGAAAAAATGTTTTGAATTTGGTAATACCGAATATACCGAATGGATGTTATTTTTTTTTTAAATTCGCTATATGGATATGGTTTGGCATATAAACTAATTATACTGATCAAAGCGAATAAAATGAAAATATGTTGTATAATTATATGTAAATTCTATAATATAATTAGTAACATATACATAATTTATTTATTGATATGGTCTTCATACTTAAAATTTTTATTTTACTAATTTAATATTTTGTTTTAAGTCAAAAGATATATTTCATCTTTATCAAATTAAAAAAACATAATTTTATTTTTTTTACGCTGACATATATGTACACTAATATTTAGTTAATAATATTATGGATTGCTAATTTTTCTATTCTATAGAAAATATTATTGTTATCAACTTAATATGTTTACTAATTATTTTAAATTGTAAAATAAAATAGTCTATTTAAAAATGAAAGTATCTTCGTGTTTTATTAAAGCCAATATTTAATTATATAAAGTAAAATTTACAAAATTATAAAAGATCATTTTTTTTTGAAACAAAAGGTTATTAAAGACAAAATGTTATAAAAGATTATGTTTATGGTATTTTGGTATAAAACCAAATAAATCGGAAACTGGCTGTATATAAACCGGACCAAACCAAAATATATATGGTCTTTAATATGGTAGCTATTTTTTATAAACTGGAATACCGAAAAACCGAAAAAATCGAAGAAACCGAACCGACATCAAAATTGAACACCCCTATATGGATTAGCAGAAGTAACATTTGATTTTTTTTTAAGATTTAAAGAATATATAGCATATGAAAACCATTTCACTGGTCTCTTCACCAGCAGCCGAATACTGCTTCCAAAGTTTTATGACTTTCACCCATCTTCCACAAAGACTTATTTGGCTCAAGTCAGAGATGAAATTCATGCCACTTATTTTCTTTGCTAGTTTTGAAACGTTTAGGTTGTAATACCGTAGATATTAGGATAGTATGATATATATACACAACTAATAAAGTTCTGACCCAGGAGATTTGAAAAAAAAATGAATATCCCATTGCCACAAAGGAATGTTGCAAATCCCTAATTGTTCATACATTTCCATACAATTATAGAAAGTATTATATGCAAGGAGCTAAAATAAAAGAAGTCCATATTAAAAATGATATTTGACTTTAACCTTAACCGGAAAGAATTATATAAATTTTCATATTTAATGTCTATCACCATTTATGTTAATTTCGTAATAAAAAAATCTTGTTGCAAAAGTTAAAGGATTGAAAGAAATTTAACATGTCATTCCTTTTTTAATGTATTTTACAATCACTCGAGATTGCGTTTAAATTTTTTATACACGACATTTTGATTTTACAATATAATCGAGTTTCTATTGCTCAATCCCAAAATAAATGTCACGTATCCCATAAAATACGAAAACAATTAATCAAAATTAATGTCACGTACCAATGTTTATAGTAGAACATAATTATGAATCGTGTCCCTAAAAAATGTCATGTATCATTTATGAATTGTAAAGAACATGATATTTGACTTTAAACTTAACTAGAAAGAATTATATAAAATTCCAAATTAATGTCTGTCAGCATTTAAGTTAATTTTGTAATAAAAAAATCTTGCTGCAAAAGTTAAGGGATTGCAAACAATTTATTATGGAATTCGTGTTTGAATGTATTTTACAATCACTCAAGAACATGATTATTAACAATATATTATAAAAATATGGATTTTTGAAAGGAGCCAAAATAAAAAAAGTCCATATTAAAAATGATATTTGACTTTAACCTTAACCGGAAAGAATTATATAAATTTCCATATTTAATGTCTATCACCATTTATGTTAATTTCGTAATAAAAAAAATCTTTTTGCAAAAGTTAAAGGATTGAAAGAAATTTAATATGTCATTCATTTTTGAATGTATTTTACAATCACTCGAGATTGCGTTTAAAATTTTTACATACGATATTTTGATTTTATAATATAATCGAGTTTCTATTGCTCAATCCCAAAATAAATGTCACGTATCCCATCAAATACAAAAAAAATTAATCAAAATTAATGGCACATACCAATGTTTATAGTAGAACATAATTATGAATCGTGTCCCTAAAAAATGTCATGTATTATTTATGAATCGTAAAGAACATGATATTTGACTTTAAACTTAACCGGAAAGAATTATATAAATTTCCAAATTGATGTCTGTCAGCATTTATGTTAATTTAATATGTCATTCCTTTAATATGTCATTTATGTTAATTTCGTAATAAAAAAATCTTGTTGCAAAAGTTAAAGGATTGAAAAAAATTTAATATGTCATTCCTTTTTGAATGTATTTTACAATCACTCGAGATTGCGTTTAAAATTTTTACATACGATATTTTGATTTTACAATATAATCGAGTTTCTATTGCTCAATCCCAAAATAAATGTCACGTATCCCATCAAATACAAAACAAATTAATCAAAATTAAAGGCACATACCAATGTTTATAGTAGAACATAATTATGAATCGTGTCCCTAAAAAATGTCATGTATCATTTATGAATCGTAAAGAACATGATATTTGACTTTAAACTTAACCAGAAAGAATTATATAAATTTCCAAATTGATGTCTGTCAGCATTTATGTTAATTTTGTAATAAAAATGACTTGTTGCATAAGTTAAGGGATTGCAAACAATTTAATATAGAATTCTTTCTTGAATGTATTTTACAATCACTCAAGAACATGATTATTAACAATATATTATAAAAATATGGATTTTTGTCTTAGCTATCGAAATTTGTTATATAGCCATGATATAATAGCTAAGACAAATACACTAAATGTATGCTAACTTCTATAAAATAATACAACATATATATCGAAGAATCCACAAATATTATACTACGAATTTGTAAAATAATGCAGTATACACATCGAAAAATACACTAATATTATGCCACACCACATTTGGGAAAGACAACCTTCGTAGTTGTCTAAGTGTATTGTTAATAACCGTCAGTGGACACCATAATTTTAGTAATGTAATCACAATTCATATATTATTTACAACTATCAATTGGTTTTTAGTAATGCAATAAAGAATCATATTGTATATTGTATGAAAGGATCCAAATAATAAATAATGCCATTACATGTAATTAGTCTAGGCAATGAAGGATTATTTAATAAAGGTTGTGAGAATGATTCTCATGATGACACATAAGTAATGGCATTTTGGTTAATCACACATAGAGATAAGGTTAATTGTTAATAATGTTCCTCAAATAATAAAAAAGAGATTATTAAAAACATTCTTTGCTAAATATTTAGTTTGTTTTTAAATTTTATTTTATTTCTTTATGTGTTGGAACCTAATATACCATAAGCAAAACACCCAAACAAATATGAATTCTCATGTTTTAGATTATTTAATATAATTTCTAATTTACCTTTTAATAAATCTAAGATATAAAATTACTTAAATTTTATAAAATATTTTAACTATTGTAAATATTGTTATACGTTCATAAACTTTCAAAATTTATCAGTTATATATTTATGTAACTTTCTATTTCTCTTGTTCATCGCTTTATTTTTTCTAATATTTTTAGCAAATAACCACTATATATAAAATTATTAAAAATATTATGAAATATACTTACATCTAATGAAGAACTGAATTAGTGTGATAAAAGACTTAGTTCAATTTGACTTAATTAAAATCAAAATAATTATACATTAATTTGAATTAGAAAAAATATATGCAACTCAATATTCTCACAAAATTTCATATATCTAAAATCAAAGAACTAACTAAAATAACAACATATTATTTTTATGATAATATTTATTTATTTTATACCTATATATTAAGGAATGACTCAAAACATATTAAAAAAGAAAAAAATATTTATCAATTGTTACAGTTTAGTTTTTTTTGTGTGTAAAATTTATATATGACCAGAGGCTTCAAAATAATATAGTCCTAATCATTTATGTAATTTTAAATCAAACACTTGGGTTTCTTTTTTTTTCTATTTCATTATTAGAATAATATATTAAATTATGCATAATCTTTATAAATTATATTTATATACCTAAGACAACAACCAAAATAATGCAAATAATAAAATTAATCCAAAATTTATTCTTTTGAAACAAAATGATTATAGTTAAATCCGGAGACGTAGATGAAATTCAATATACCCAAGTGAAACTCAAACCGCCTAAATATTATATAGCTTTTTTTGTGACACTAAATATTATATAGCTAAAATCGCATTTCTAATTAAAATAATATGATTTTAATACATATAAAAATAAAATGGTTTAAAAGTATAATAAAATATTAATCAATTGTTATAATATATTCATTTTATAAATATTTGTGTCGATGCATAAGCACAAAATAATCACTTACTATAATATATATCATATGACATATTTTATGTGTGTACTTCGGTTAAGTTTGGATCCATATTCGATTTTAAGATTTATCTGAAACTAAATTCTAATGTAGATAGCCCTGTCCAATATGGTAAAACCGAACTGTACCAAACCGAACTGAACCGAAATAGACAATATGGTGTGGTTTTGGTATATACCATATAAACTGAACGGATGTCGTAGGATTTGGATATGGTTTGGTTTATAACTGATTAAACCGAATAAACCGAACAAAACCGATCAAAAGTAGAAACATGTAAATATGTACATATTTTATAACGTTACATGAAAATCTATTTGTTATATAAGTTATTATTTTGTTAATAATTATTACCATATTTTTATAGTAATAAAGAATCCTAATTTGAAAAACATTTAAAATATAATTAAATAACAATTCATCGCAACTGAGACTTCTTATTTTCTTAGTCTTCTTCTTTTAATTATTTTGTTCTCTTTTAGCATTGATTAAATTGAACTTGAAGTGAAGGTTATAAATTTGATGAATAATAACTAGAAAAAATTCTTCACAACTTTTTTCTTATTTATAAACGAACAGAGTTTCACTCGAAGAAGCATGACTTTGATGAACACTAAATATGGAAGAGTGGAAAAACTTTTCTTTCATACTTCTCTATTGTTTTTTTATTTTTATTTTCAAAATTTCGAGCCTTGATTTTAATTCTAGATTTGATTATTTCATCTGGAGGTATAAGCGTTTTTTTTTGTTCTTTTATTTGAAAATATAATATTTTTTTAATAAATGACTGCGATGACAATATGACTCTAAAATTTACATAATATGATCTCAAACTAAATAATTATGTTTTGGTATAAAACCAAATAAACCGAAAACCAACGGTATATAAACCGAACCGAACCAAAGTAAATATGGATTTAGAATGGTAGTTATATTTTACTAACCGAAAAACCGAAAAAACTGAAGCGAAACGGTATCCGGATTGAACACCTCTAAATGTAGAGATGGGAATTTGAGTCTAAATCTGCCAGATCTGCCTTGTTTGATCTGACACGGACGGTCGATTGATTTTGAGAATTTGCGGGGGAGGGGGGGGGGTGGCAGCGGTTGTGGTGCGCGTCAAGATCATTTTTGCAGGACGGATGCGATCAACCTAATTTGTATTGCGGGTACATGCGGACCAGCAAATTAAAAAAAAGATATTTTTTTGATTTAAATATTTTCTTCAAAATATACTATATAAAATAAAAGATGTTTTAACATTTTTAATTAAGTATATATTTTATATTATTTTCAGTAATAAATAATTAAAATATAATTAAAATAATTATTTTTAATAATTAAAATTATCCGCTGGTTCTGTGGACCATGGCTGCGGGTTGAGTATTTTTACTTAGTGGATTAGGCAGGTTGAACTTTTGCAACATAAAAATGATCCAGTCCACAGCGTAGACCTGGGCGTTAGGGTACTTATTCGGGTTCGGATAAGGTATTTCAAATTTTCGGGTACTTCGATACAAGGGTTTAGAACCCATTTAGATAATATTACATGTTGGGTTCGGTTCTTTTAGTTCGGGTTCGGTTATTTCTAGCCCTGTTCAATCCGGATTTCGGTATGGTTTCGGTTCGGTTTTTTCGGTTTTTCGGTTTATAAAAATTAGATACCATATTGGAACCATATCTAATGTGGTTTGATTCGGTTTTTATACTACCGGTTTTCGGTTTATTCGGTTTTATACCAAATTTGGTTACATATTATATGAATTTTAAAGAGTCATGTTGTTAAAACTATCATTTATTAAAAAAAATCCTAGATGTTCATCTTATAAATAATCGAATGTCAAAGAGTAAAAAAATAAATAAATAAAATAATCAAATCTAAAACCAAAAATCAAAGCTCAAAGTTATGAAAATAAATAATAAAAGGCAAAACATAAGCATGAAAACAAGTTTTCCCATTCTCCCATAATTGGTGACATTGTCCATCATAGTCATGCCTCCTCTGACTGAACGTGAAATTCTGTTCAGTTACAAATAAGAAAAAAAAATGTGAATAACTTCAGTGCTTGTAAATATAATAAATCAATGCTTACAAATTATAATATGAATTACCTTCTATTAGAGAATCCATGAACTCATGTTCATGCAACATCTGCGCGATGCTCTTTTGTTTATCAGAACAAAACTGCAGTTTGGATCCAATTTTGTGTCAAGATCAAGGCTTCAACCATAGGAGGAGAAAGAGAACTCCTATATGGGTCTAAGATTCGACCTGCAGTGCTGAAAGCAGATTCAGATGAAACAGAGGAGACATGAATCGCAAGAACATCCTTAGCTATTTCAGACAAGATAGGAAACTTCACTGTGTTATCTCTCCACCATGATAGAATGTCATATCTTGTACCCAAGTTATTAGCTGATTCTACTTCAACCTTTTCCAGCAAGTATATGCTTAACTCATTAGCTGATTCAACACACTGGTTCACAGATTGCATTTGCTGATAAAACCTGGAAAATAATGTGGAGCGACGACGAGTGCTACTAGACAAAGATCCACCAACTGTTGTATCAGTAACCAAAGAAGCTGCATGTCCAGTTTGACTTTCATTCAATGCATCAATATTCCTGTTCTGGGATATTTTTTTTTTTTTTTTTTGATTAACCTGGAGGGACTTCCACCCCCAGGGGCCAACCCCTCGGTGCGAGGCGGACCATTTGGTACTATGGGGAATTAGATACCCCAATTGTCTGGCCAGCGGTTCGAACCCGGGTGCGTATTGAGGCCGAAGCTCTCTCAACACCACCAGGCCAACCCCGCTGGTTATTCTGGGATATCTTATACACATCAAATAACTTACGTAAAAGACGCATGACTTTTTCCTTCATTTCAATTGCAGTCGAACTGTTTTTGCCGTACATGTTTTCAAAGCAAATGGTAGGAATTACCATCTTACAGCGGGGATCAAAGACAGTGGCAAGACGCATGACTTTTTCCTTCATTTCAATTGCAGCCGAACTGTTTTTGCCGTACATGTTTTCAAAGCAAATGGTAGGAATTACCATCTTACAGCGGGGATCAAAGACAGTGGCAACAATCAATATTGGGTTCAAGTTTTCCAAACCATCCCAATATTTGTCAAATTTTTCTTGCATCGGAAATGCCATAGCTCTCACTTTAGGATCAGAATCATTACCCAGTGAGATGAATGAATCCTCGATGCTGCAAATTTCATTATAACAAGAACTAGACGTCACTGTTTTAAAAGCAGAAAATGCCACTGTTGAATCATAAAAAAGCTCCAAGATTTGTTTCTTTTTTGTAAAAAAGGCTTTCATATTAAAGTGCAAGAAACTACATAGTATGAGTTTTCACTCATAAGTTTGATAAAGTTTGACACAAATCAAAGGGTATAGAGACCCTAGATAAAGATTCACATTTGAATCTTAGAAAACAAGATAGTTAAAGACATGAACTAGTGATTTTGGTTCCCTCGGCTACGATGACCTTTTTTACCTCTTCCACTAGCCCTTGTCCACCCCATATCTTGAACCTTTTGTGTTGGTTTTATAGTCCTTCCACCTCTAGTTATGGTGTGACTAGAGGAATCTCCAACCACATCAAAACCATTACCTTTCCCATATACAGGCGGAGTATCCTCCGTATGGAAGTTGTGATGATCAAGAGTGAGAGGAGAACGAGGATCAAATGGTTTCTCAATTTTAGAAGCCTCAGAGTCTTCCCAAAAAATAGAATGTGATGGAATGCTTTCCGTAATATGTGACTGAACTGGCGCAGATTTCTCTACTGCTAACAAGGGTAAAGTGTGATTAATCTGTGAGCAAGGGTCCGAGTGTACCTCATGCGAATGTGTAACCGGAGTAGCAAATGCATCCTTAGGAGGAAGAGTGACCAATGGTTTTTTGAAAGTCTCATGTGTTTGCTGGGTAATGGGTGAGCATGAATTTGGCTCCGGATGATCTACACCAGATGCGAAGGAATTTTGCAACAACTTAACAATGTCCACCATTGGGATCTCTTCATTTGTGACAAGATGCTCTTTTGTAATAGGAGCATAATCTTGTGACTGAGGTGGTAATAAGCACCTCTTCTCCTTGTGTCCAAGTGCTCCACACCTTTCACAAGCACTAGGAATCCAAGAGTACTCAACTTCTACGAAGTAGATATTACCTTGCTTGTCATCAAGTGCAATGAGCTTCGGGAATGGTTTATCTAACTCCACCTCAACTAGTATTTTTGCTTCCCCCATGTTGATTGGATCTAAACGGGGCTTGTGTGTAAGCATAGGCTCTCCCAAACCCGATGCTATGTGGCTGATTCCTAGTCTAGAGAAGCAAGAATCTGGAATATTCTTAAGCGTTACCCACACCGGCAAGGTAGATATCTCGGGTGTTTTAAATCAGTCAACAGGATTCCAAGGAGCCACAAAGAGTAAACAATCATCAACATGCCACACGCCTCTTTGAATAACCCATTTACGAGTATTTTCATGAGGAATATGGAATAAATATGATGAGTCTCCTAACTTTCGGCAGGAAATCTTACATTCCCGACCCCATAACCTATTCAGAACTGCATGGATAAGACCCCCAGGCGGATTTGAACACCTATGAAACTGTCCAACAACGTATTCCTCCTTGTTCTCCGGTCCTAATCTAAGAACCTTTGCGGGAATTGTCACTTGAGGTGTACCGTCCGGACGATAAGTTGGTTCAGTAGCACGAAAAAGGTTTCTAGAAGACTGGTTCATGCGTGCAGCCCATGGGAATTGAAGACTACCATCTTCCTTAAGAGCTGGAGGCAGAACTGTTTTTACCGGTAGATGCGACTTTGCTTGTTCAGGAACCAACCTCTGTCCTTTCTTGCTCTTGGGACCATTTACAATAGCCTCACCGATCATCGGCCAGAAGGAATCTATCTGACATTGAACCGCCTCAGAGACTCCTAGCTTTATCCCAATCTTCTTCTAGTGGTGGTCCATCTCTTTTTTTTTTGTTCTCCCACTCAAGAAAATAAGCATTGTATGGTCTGTCTTCATTGGCCATTATATCAAACGTTGACCTGAATTTGAGAGTTGCTTCTAACATAAGGTAAGTAGAATTCCACCTTGTAGAGCAATCCAAAACCAAGCTCCCTCTTGTCACATTCCTGCTTATTCCTAACCGCATTTGAAAGGATTGAAATCGATGATCAGAAGACCTTAGATATTTCACTGCATTCCTAATAGCCTCCACACTGCTACTGATTTCATCTAGACCATCCTTGACAATCAGGTTCAAAATATGAGCACAGCAGCGAACATGCATAAACTCTCCTCCTAAAACCAGAGCATCAGCGCTCATATTCTTCAGCTTTTCTTTGAAGTGTCTGATAGCATTGTCATTGCTATGAGCATTATCATCAGTGATAGTGAAAATCTTCTCGATTCCCCATTCCATCATACAACTCTTGAGACGTTCTGCAATTGTCTCTCCTTTATGATCAGGGACAGGCTTGAAACTTATGATTTTTCTTTTTAAACACCATTTCTCATCGATGAAGTGAGCAGTGATTACCATATAACTTATACTAGTAGTAGAAGCAGTCCACAAATCTGTAGTCAGACACAACCTTTGCTTATTCTTACTGAACAAGCTCTTTAGAAAGGCTTTTTCTTCCATGTACATTTTGACTACATCCCTAGTGATTGTAGAACGTGAAGGAATCTCAAACTTAGGGACAGCAACCTCACAAAACTGAACAAAGCCTGGACGTTCCACAAATGCAAATGGTAACTCATCTAAAACAATCATCTTAGCAGTTGCTTTTCGGCAAGCTTTTTGATCAAATCCAACTGACACCAGCTGACCAGATTCACTACTTTTAACCAATGTCGTTTGACTGTCAGAAGCAGAAGCAGAAGCAGAAGCAGCTTTGTATCCTCTGCATGCATTGTGATGTGTCCACAAACAACTAGTACCAGACTTTGATTTATACTTAAGAACTGTGGGGCAGTGGTTACAGCTAACCTTTTCTGGATCATCTTTAGATTTCGTAAAATGTTGCCAAGCATCAGAACGAGTCACATACTGCTTCCTTGGTCTTGCCATCGAAGCATCAGTAGCATTGGTAGAAGGTTCTGTTGGTTGCTTCCTCTTTTGTCCCGCAGATTGAGTCTTATTGGCCATAGAATCTTCCATCTACAATAAGTATAAGAGAAAATTAGTTGATTATGAAACAGAGAAATAAACAAAACGAGCAGTGACTTAGTTTTTTACAGCTCTTCTCGTTCTCCTCTGTTTTTCCAAAGAAATTTCATGTTACCATCTAATTTTACAATTTCTCAAAGCATGCAAAATCAGAACAGAGAAAATTATTAAGAAATACCTTCACTCAATGATTCAATGGCGATAGGATAAATTAGGAACTAGGAAGCAAAAGGTTAAACCTTAGAAGAAGAAGACTATTCCAAAAGAACAAAAACCTACGGCCGCTGTGAGTTTTGTTTTTTAATTGTTTAAGTGTTTTTAAATTAGGTCTTTTGAATGTAAAAAAGTCTATGGTATTATTTATTTAACAAGAAAATTAACTTATACAACATATTAAGTATTAACATATCAGTTATACAGTGGCGTTATATAATGTATATATTTCTATATTTTTATTTTGATCGGTTTTATTCGGTTTATTCGGTTTATTCGGTTATAAACCTAACCATATCCAAATCCTACGGTTTTTATAAAATCATATCTATTCGGTTTATATGGTATATACCAAAACCAAACCATATTGTCTATTTCGGTTTGGTTCGGTTCGGTTTTGCCATATTGGACAGGCCTAGTTATTTCGGATCGGATTCAGATATTTTAGATTTGAAAAAAAAAATCAGGTTTCTCGCTACTCAAGTTTTTATACTTAAAAATTTACAATAAATTAAACTTTGGTTTTTAAAATTTTAATAGGTTAAATGATTAATAGGTTTAGAAACAGAATTTTGAAAGAAAAAAACACTAATGTAGTTGTGGTTTTGAGAATTTAAATGCAACTTTTGTTAATGCATGAAACAAGAAACTTGACATGCATTTTAAGTAAATAACAAATCACTTTATCCGTAACAATACGTATATTGTATGATTTTGGGTAATGTACAACATCGATATAAATATTTTGAAAAAAATGACAGGGTTGAGTATACGTATGTTCGGTTATCTTCATATATCCATTCGATTTTAGATATTATCCGTTTAGGTTCGGATATCCAATCTCTATTAATTTAATATTTTTTTGGGTATTTTGCGATTTTGGTTTGGATTTGTCGGGTATCGGGTAAAATAGCCAATCCTATCATAGCCGACATTCTAAGAGATCCGAAACATAACCAAAACAAACTAACAAAGAAAAGAGAGTGGCTCCTCTCTCTCTCTCGAAGCTTGCAGACACCAGACGGCCGCAACCCTAGCTCCGACGTCGATTCGGCGGCGTCGGAGGCTCTCCTCCTCATTCCTTAATCTCGTTTTTCATTTTGCTTCCATCTCTACACTCAACCCAAGCCGATATGTGCGAAGCTCTGAACTGTTCAGTCCTCCCGGAGACCTCTTTAAGGTGACGGAGTTTGGTCTGACTTTTGTGGAGTGACGACGAGGCCCAAGGAAGAGCGGCGGAGGTGGGAGTCGACTTTTAGGACCGACGGTAGCGACAGATCCAATTTTCCCTTTCTCAGATCTATGGAGTTACCGTCACGACGGCGGCGCGTGATGTAGTGAGACACCTCCTCAAGACCGGATCTACTCTCCCTAGTGGCGATGAGATGGTTAGAGGTGTGGCGTAACAGGTGGTGAACATACGCTTTGTCTTTTCGGTTTTCGGAGAGATGACGTGCGGCAATGAGCTTCGACGACAGAGGAGTCAACTGGAGGAGAAGCTGTTGCGGTTCAAGTGCGGTGGAGACTTTCTTCCCAGCGCCGGTGTCGGTCCCATGGTCGTACCGGTGGTTGGTCTCCACAACTTCTGCTAGCTGTGATTTGGAGTGTTGTGTCCCGTTTTGCTGACGTCAAGGTCTGCGTTTCAGTCCGGACTGTCTTGTTCGGTTTCAGGCTTAGAAGTGGGATACTGATAGCCGGAAAGTTTGATGCTTGATTGGGATGCACCGGTGGTGTCGAATCTGTTGGGACGTGTACTGAATGCAAATCAATAGGGGCTCAATAGTTGGTTTAGAATGGTTAGCCGGTCTAGTGTCATGGCTTTCTTGTGATTTACTATGTTCGTTTTGGGGTCTAAATTTAAGGTTTAAGAGCCGGTTCAGCTCGTGTCATGAGTTGTACTCGGTTCATTGTGGTGAAAGTTACAATGACGACTTTATCAGGTAGCGTAGGATCCAACTTAGTGATTCTAGGTGTTACTAGTTTGCGTCGTTTGTACGTCGGGTTGAAAACTTGTGTGGTTGTAATCCCGTGTTCACAAATTGGATAATGATTAATGAAAGTCGATGCTGAGTAAAAAAAAAACGACCCGAAACATATCCATGCCACCCACTTGGTTCGGTTTGGGTTCGGGTCTCGAGTACCCTAGTCAACGGTGATTACGTTACCAAAATGAACAAAGCTAAGTTTTTTTTTTTTTGGAGAGTTAACAAAGTTAAGTTGGCTCATTAATCGTGTCTCTACGACTTATTTCGATCTCGAAGAGACTAATCGGAATTTGGAATCCACCGAGAAACTGTTGTTCATTCTAGATCTGTATTTGATCTTCATCTTCTACAACTCTACTTCCTCTGCAACTGGTCCTCTCGCCAAAACTTGCAGATCCGTCGATCACTCCCGGAGATTTTGTGTAGGTTTAGTTTTTTTTGTGATCCCAATTTTCAATTTTGATGGCGTCAAATCCTCAGTCTCTGCTGGACGATCAAACGGATGAGGATTTCTTCGACAAGCTTGTTGATGATTCCTATTCTCCCAGCCAAGCTCACGCTGCCAAGGAGCTCGAATTCGTCAACGACGGGAGTGACTCCGATGACGCCGCCAAAGCGTTTGCGAATCTCTCTCTGGGTGATGGAGATGTGCAGTTGAATGAATCAGCAAACCCGGGGAACGATCTTGTTGCAAACGAGGGTCCAAGTAGTTCGATGCGGAAGGAAGAGGCTTCATCGCTTCCTATGGAAGAAGCTGTTCACAGTGATGCAAATAAGTTAAGTGGTGATTTGGTGGTGAGATCGGATGCGGAGGATAAGCCGTTATCTGAAACAGTTAAAGATGGATCTGGGAGCCCTGGGGTTAAGGAGGTTGATTGGGGCTCTTTTTGTGCAGATTCATCTGTCAATGATGGCGGCGGGTTTGGTTCTTACTCTGACTTCTTCACCCAGTTGGATGGATCTTCTACAGGAAATTTACAGGGAAAGGCGGAGGTAGATGCGGCAAACTTAGTATCCAATGATACACAGATTGCAAGTTTTGGTTTTGAGCAACATCAGGGTCAAGTGAGTCAAGATTGGGAAAATAGCTATCCTGGATGGAAATATGATGCTAGCACTGGCCAGTGGTATCAAGTTGATAGCCATGATGATGCAAGCATGAATGCACAGGAGAGCTATATAGACTCAGCGAGTAACTGGCAAAGCAGCGTTGCCTCTACTGATAACTCCAATGTTGCTTACCTGAGTCAGAGTACAACATCTGCAGTGGCTGAGAGTATCTCTACTTGGAACCAGGTTTCACAGGTGGCAAATGGATATCCAGAACACATGGTCTTTGACCCACAGTATCCGGGGTGGTACTATGACACAATTGCTCAAGAATGGCGCTCTCTGGACAGCTACAACCAGGCTTCTCAAACAACTGGAACTGGTCAAGCTCATGAACAGCAAGTTCAGAACGTCCATTCTCTTGGATCTATGTCTCACAACTATGCCGAGAGTAATATTTATAATGTTAATGGTAAAAACCAGGCATTCAAAGCGCAAGACTTTGCTATACAGAACCAACAGGGAAGTTGGGACCAGTCTTACTATGCCAACAACAAGCAGCAGGCTACAAACACATGGCAATCAGAAAATGGAGGTAATAATGAGGCGTCTGTAACTTCTGTCTCGTTTTCACAGTTCGGAGGAAACCAGCAAGTAAATAGTTTGTACATTACGGAATCTGTGGCTGAACAGTTTAAGCCAAATGAGAATGGAGCTCAAGGCTTCATCCCTCAGCATATGAATGTGGCTAGTGTCACGCAGCATGGACCACTGAGTTTCTCAAACAATTTCTATAATAGACAGAAATCTTTAGATGATACTCAACAGTCATATCAGAGCAATCAGCTTTTCTCCCCAAGTGTAGGAAGATCACCTGATGGGCGTCCACCACATGCACTTGTGAGTTTTGGCTTTGGTGGGAAGCTCATTCTTATGAAGGATACTAACGGCTCTCTCCAGAATTCATCATTCGGAAGTCAGGTTAGTCATGAAGTTTCCATTAGTTTTTTACACCCTCGGAAGTTTCTGCAAACTATTGTAGGAGTATCACTATTTTATATATGAAATGTATTATTATAACCTCAATAGTGAACTTTAGTTCTTACTTTCTAATCTTTTTCTGTTTGATTCAAAGGGGGCTGGGGGAAGCTCTATATCTGTCCTAAACTTGGCGGAAGTTACTTCTGGGAGTGCTTCTTTTTCAAGTCTTGGGGAAGACTCTTCGAGTTATTTTCGTTCTCTGCATCAACGATGTCTTCCAGGTCCCTTGGTTGGAGGAAGTGTTGGAAATAAAGACTTAAATAAGTGGCTTGATGAGAGTATTTTACATTGTGAATCTTCTGACATGGACTTTTCAAGAGGGAAGCTTTTAAAAATGCTTATGTCTTTGCTCAGAATATCATGTCAGTATTATGGGAAACTCCGGTCTCCTTTCGGGGCTGATACAACGCAAAAGGTGAGCAGTTATGGAAATCTCTTGTCAGTACGCCTCTTAAGGAAACATCTATATGTGTTACAGTTTTCTCATCCTTGTATCTATGCTGCAAACAGGAAACAGATTCTGCTGAAGCAGCAGTCGCAAAACTTTTTGCATTTGCCAAGAAAAATGGTGGCTATGCTCCATTAAGCCAATGCTTGCAGCATTTACCTCCTGAATCACAAATGCAAGTGAGTATTCAACATCTTAGGATATTTCTCTTTCAGAGGGAAAGGGTTCTAAAATATAGTCGGTTGTTTTTTTTTGCTTATTGACTCATTTGGAAAAATATCCTAGGCAAGTGCTTCAGAGGTGCAGAATCTTCTGGCTTTTGGTAGGAAAATGGAGGCTCTGCAATGTGCACAAGAAGGCCATTTATGGGGACTAGCGCTTGTTATCGCGGCACAGCTTGGAGATCAGGTTCCTTTCCCTTGGATACTCTAAATCTAGACCTTCCGTTGTTGTGGTTGTATGACTGACTTGGTTGTTCCTTGTCGTAAATTGTTGCAGTTCTATGCTGATACTGTGAAACAAATGGCCCTTTGCCAGCTGGTGCCTGGATCACCTTTGCGAACATTGTGCTTGCTCGTTGCGGGGCAACCAGCTGAAGTGTTCTCCAATGGCAGTACAAGCTGTGTCGATTTTTCTGGTTCCGTAAGTGCGTCTCCGCACCAAACCCAGGTAATACGGTAACAATCTATTTCTTATCAGTCCAGACAATGTGTTAGATTGAAGAGTAAGAACAAGTTTAGAGATGCGATACCAGAATTTTAGAAGTTCAATGAAAACCAATCCTTTTGTTCCTGGGGAAAATCCGAGATAGCATACCGCCTACTGCTGTCCAAGAGCTTACTAAATACTCAAACCCCAAAATAAAAAAAAAAAGATGAACAGAATCGTAACCCCCTTAGTTCTCTCGTGATGAAGATACATAATCAATCCATATATCCTCACCAAATCATTGCTAAATAACATTTACCATGATTAAAAGTCTGGAACTCCATAGATGGTGGGAATTCTCTCTAGTACGAGATATTTTCTCTACCACAGGGAACTAGTTTACTTCTCCATTTCAAAGGACGCAGTTTTGTCTTGCATTGGGAGTTCGCTAATAGTATCTTTGTTTCTTTGAATTGCAGTTTGGAAGTAGTAGCATGCTTGATAACTGGGAAGAGAATTTGGGTATAATAACTGCTAACAGAACCACAGATGATGAGCTTGTGATTACTCATCTTGGAGATTGCATGTGGAAAGAAAGGAGCGAGGTGATCTATCTCTGCCATTTTGTTTTGTTTTGTTTTGTTTAACTTCATGGAAGACTTTATAATGACATTTTAATTGCTATTATGGATCAGATAATTGCAGCGCATATTTGCTATTTACTTGCGGATAAGAACTTTAACCCATACTCAGATAGTGCCAGGCTCTGCCTTGTCGGAGCAGATCATTGGAAATATCCTAGAACTTATGCAAGTCCGGAGGCTATACAGGTTTTTTTTTGCTTTGGTTTTAGTTAGCTTGGATGTTCTGTTTTTAATATCGTAAGCAGCCTAATAGTTCCTCAATTTATTTTGATTTTTTCCTTTTTTTTTGTTGATCTTTACATTGGCAGAGAACAGAGTTATACGAATACTCTAAGACGCTGGGAAACTCTCAGTATATCTTGTTACCGTTTCAGCCATATAAAATCATATATGCCCACATGCTGGCTGAAGTTGGTAAACTTTCGGCCGCACAGAAGTAAGAAGGTTCACTTGCCACCAAATTTTCCATAATTAGACTGTATCTAGCTTCCTGATGTTGCTGTTCTGTCGCTGAATCAGGTACTGTCAAGCAGTATCGAAGTGTCTCAAGACTGGCCGATCAACTGAAGTGGAAACATGGAAACAGTTTGTCTCATCACTGGAAGAGAGAATCCGTATCCACCAACAGGTACAAGCCCACAACAACTTCTGTTCCAGTAGAATTACATGGAACCGTTGATTTTTTGTCAGTGGATTTACATCTGTTTGCTGAAAATGTGAAAAAGAGAGACCCAGCCTTATGGACATCCATATAAATGGAAATAATTAGGATATAAGAGACCCATCTTGTTCTCTAATGATCCAACATAACCAGATATTCCTATTTCAGGGAGGGTATACTGTGAATTCTTCCCCAGCAAAAATTGTCGGAAAATTTCTTAACTTTATTGATAGTACAGCACATCGTGTTGTTGGGGGCATGCCACCATCTGCACTTCATTCAACAACAGGAAACTTACAGGCAAATGAGTATCAGCATCATCAACAGCAGGAGGCTGCTAAGTTACCATATAGTCAATCTGCTAATACAATGCAATCATTGATGTCACATGCCTCAATGGAACCAATACGTGAGTTGGATGGGAACTCAAGGACGATGGCAGTACATTCTAGAAGTGTCTCAGAGCCAGATTTCGGTAGGACGCCAATACAGGTCAATATCACTAGATATCATTTATTTTTATTTGCTTTTCTGTTATTGCCTGATGTCTGGTTTGGGATTTATCCTGAGGGTAAGTTGGTACTTAGCATGCAGGTTTAGAAAACGATTGCTTACTTGCCTTTTTTCTGATAGGATCAGCCTGTCTCCTCAAAAGACAAAGCTACTGATGGGGTGCCACAGGTGAAACCAACCGTGAATGTGACAAGTTCGCGGTTTAGCAGCTTTGGTTTTGGCATACTAAAGAACACCGTACGGAGGGTCTTACCATCTCGGCCATCTAAAGAGGTGCACCTTAATAAATGTTTTAAGTCGTGATGATGGTTTTCTTGAACTTATTCTAATGTTGGGTCATGCTTTTGAATGAAGGCAAAACTGGGTGAGGAGAATCAATTTTACTATGACGAAAAACTAAAGAGATGGATGGAGAAAGGTGTAGAACCCCCAGCTGAGGAAGCTGCATTGCCTCCTCCTCCAACAGTAGGCACGTACCAAAACAACTCACTGGGGTATGAAAACAGATCTGACATGATGAACGAGATGTCTCCACCTAGTGGGAGCTGGAGCAGTGGCAGCCCGACTCCATCCGAGAATTCTGCGGGAATCCCACCAGTCTCACAGGGCTCGAATCAATTCTCAGCTCGTGGACGCCCAAGGTAAACAAACCACTTGTGACGCTTTCGAATTATTCTTATGTGCAGGCTTTCCTGGATCATAAATCATGAGCGTAGTTGTAGTGTCTCATTAGAATGACATTCAAGAGTGAATAAATATAAGCCAACGACGGTATTAAAGGTGAAGCTTTGAGTGTGAAATGGACAAACTTTTCTTGATTGTAGTTTCCGGTTGTGTTAGCTATAATACTCCATAGTTGAGTCTGATAAATTGTCAGAAAAGCTGCTGTAGACACTGGGGATCATCACATATTGCCTTTGTTAGATAACGTGCATGATTAGAGTTGAATCGTTTTTACTTTCTTTTGGAGCAGATACGTTGACCTCTTTAATCCAGGCGGTGGAAACTCTAAGACAATGTTTCAGTCAGCTCATGCAAAATCTGCTAAACCACCAATCCCTGCAAAAGCAAATTTCTTCATCCCAGCAGCACCTGCGTCGTCTTCAAACGACCAGGTAACCGAGATTGCAGCTACTGAAACCAGACAGGAGTACTCAGCAGAAAAAGAAGTAGCCGCCTCTGCAGGGGCTCCACCACCAAGCCACTCTTCATTCCAGTCCCCGACTCCATCTCCAATGACAATGCAGAGATTTCCAAGTCTAGATAACATCAAACGAAGTGGATCAGGAACGAGTCTTAACGGTGATTTTCCTTCGTCAGGTTCCAGAAGAACAGCTTCATGGAGTGGAAGTTTGAACAGCTCGTTTACATCTCCAACGGGTCCATCAAACCTCAAACCAAGCCCACTCAACGGTAGCAGCAGCAGCCTTGGAGAGGAGCTTCAAGACGTGGAACTGTAAGAGCTAGAATCTGTAGTATCAAAAAGTTTTGCTCACTGTCAGAGGTAGTCCAGTCAAATGTTAATCCATGAGTTTACCCAATACATAAAATACGATAGGGGCAATATGTGTGAGTTTGTATCCATTGTTTTTTTTTTTACATTACAAATCATTAATTTTTCTTGTTTAACAGACTTCAGTTGTTGTACAATTATACACATTAATGTTCTGTTCATGAGTAGGGGTTTAATCAAATGGTTCACCATGTGATTGTTTTTGCTAAGTCACTTCTTCAGTGTCATCAAGTTGATAATAGAGACTTTTTATAGGCTGAAGAGCAAATCTGTTTCTAGAATTGTGAAAGAGTATTGAGCTCCAGTGCCGTGGTTTCTGTTTAATTGTGAGTACTTGATTCATGCAGGCACATAATTTTCACCGTTACCATGTGGGATCATTGCATCTTTTATCAAGTGCGAACCTTTTTTGAGTTTTAGTAATCCAAATAAAATATTGGAAAACAAGTATTAGGAATAAAAAACCCTGCAAAACGTGAAATTTGTAGGGTTTAACATATTAAACCAAATGTATTGTGTAACCTGCGTCAGATTGACATTGTGTGTTTTTGCTTTTGTCTTTATATGAATGCCAGTGTGGGGGAATTAGTTCATGTTCTGTATATAGGAGTGGCAGCAATACTGTAGTAATTTGTATGAGTAGTGAGACTATTTGCGGTTGTTTTTAAAGGTGGGCTCTGTAAACAATGCGTTGGTGATTATTTACTTTTGTGAAGCTATTTTAGATGAGATTGCATTTCTAGGTTACTTCTTTGTCTTGATTCACAAGACGTTATCTTAAAGACTCTTTACCATAGAATCAATAAGCGGAAAACAATCCGCCTTTCTTTCTTCGTTTCTGTTTCTGCCCTATTAGTTCTTTCTGTTTACAGATGGGCCTTTCAGTCCCAAGATGATACATTCATGAAGAGTATTACTATCAAGGGAGACAAGAGGTTGTTTTTTTTTTTTTAAATCGAAATTTTATTCATCCCGATAACTGGGGATTCAGTTCGAACAAAATTTCCCAATTCTAAGTATTACAACCTAGCTTCGCCCACCCACTAAACCCGACACATTCCGCTAGATCGTTTTTATTATCCTTAGGAATCGGTCGCCCTTCTCAACCATCAACGATGACCATAGGAAAGTGAGGTTCTCCTCGTTGCCTCGGATGCCGGGAGTTCCTATGTCGTCTCCGGAGTAGCTAGCTACCGATGAACGCCTCGAAGCTTACAAACGTCACTGTCCATGAAGTGCTAGACGAGCAAGAGAGGAAGGTTACCCTTACCGAGAAGTTCGAGAAACCAGCTAGAGCCTCCAATGCCGCCAGGAACCAAGCAAAAAGCGAGATGACCTAACCGCCACACCCTGCCCAGAATACTCCTAAACCTGCAAGGAAAGACCCAGAACACCACCGCAACAGATCAAGCGAACTCTTACGGTTCGGGAGGCGAACTAAAACCAAATGTTGACACGGAGACGGTCAATGACTCTCCCGAGAACCATCTCCACATTTGTGATCAAAGTCCAAGCTGTGAAACCCATGTACCGGTGTCAACGGACAAGGAAACAAGGAGTACAAGCCAAGTGCTAAGAGGCCTCTTAACACCTGGAAGGACTAGGATGAGTGCCTTGACAAGAAGATCCGAGATGACGAAGCAAGACCCGCAGCCTCCAAAGGCCATAGACGACCTTCGAAATCCACCGGTGAACGGAGGATACATCTACGAACCTCACCCACACGAGCCTGAGGAGAGCACGGCACCAATACCACTTACGTACCAAGCTGTCAAAGACCCGCCTCTGAGTTGAAAACCACAAGAGACCACCTAACTAACGAGAACAAGAGCCGGACCTCTCCGACACCGAAAGGGGCACGAACTCTAAACCCGAGAAGAAGACTGAAACCACAGCCCTAGAGTGGCGGAGACCACCGAGAGACAAGAGCATAGCTTCAGCCCTTCACTTCAAGCCAACGACGAAGAGGAATTGTAGATCTGAAAACTGAAAATCGATCTACTCCCATCTCAAAAGCCGACTCCTCCATGAACCACCTCTTCACGAACCTCACCGAAGCTCCAGACGCAGCTGAGACGTCACCGGCGATGAGCTCTTCGCGAGCAGAGCCCCTCCACCGATTAGAACCTCTACACCAGAACCTGCGATTTGTCGGAAGGAAAGCGAATGGACATGGAGAAGCACAAATAAAGACGAAGGAAAGAAGAACGAGCGCCTCCGGCGACGATCGTCACGGTCACGCGCGAGTCTTCGATCAAAAGATCCCATAGACCACAATTTTTCTTGTGTCTTCTATTCTTTGTTGTTTTTTTTTTCTTTTGTTTGGGACTCCAAACTCTTGTCTTTTAAATTTGGTTTTCTCCTCTTACCCGATTGGGGTCTCTCCAGTTGCTAGCCATGTTTGGTTTCATAACTACTTTGACATTGTGTTTATAATAACCAAAGGCTCAAAACTTATAAGATACTAGAGTTGCATTGCAACATTTTTCTCATGCATCCAGCTAGAGTCTACACTGTGTTTTACCCTTTTTAAAACAGACGTTCCCATGAAGCATCATATATATTACTAGTATAAAGATAAATAATCTAATCAACCCGAGGTTCTCTTAGTCCAATAGTCTGAGCAAAGAGTTCATTAATTGTTTTATACCAGAAAGGGAATTATGCAGAGATTTTTGGCACGGAGAAATTAGTACCGTCAATAATGGATCTCATAGGACAACTCAGGATGATGCAGTCATACGTGAATACTAATAAGATATGTCGGTTGTAGTATCGCCTATGTTTCTCGTAGTTTGTAATAGCATAATTAACAAATATTTTAAAAAAAAATTAGTAAAATTTTTCCTAAAATATATATATATATATATATTTTTATTTTGGGGGCTAGATTGAAGGTTGGGAAGGTAAAAGGATTAAAATAAACATAAAGGTTATTTGGAAAATAGCAAATATAAGTGGAATAATATAAAGTTCATTATTTGACTATGATACTAAAGATTTACGGTGGGTTCATCTGAACCTTCAATTGAAACATGAAAAATATTACTTTTACGGTGTCAATAAAATTACTATCATCTTTACTTTTGTGGAGAAAATTTCACTACCATGCATTCTTTCCATGAAAGATAATGCTTCTCAAAGCATTATCCGATCTATAGTTTCAGGTTAAACACCAGTCTGTCTTCTTACCTAGCAATTTGTACGGAGTCAGAAGAGGCCACCAAGATTATTTCAGTTTTTTTTTGTAGGTTGTGGATTAGAAAGATTAATTTTCAGTTATCTGACGACATTTTTCGAAGTATTTAAACTTTATTTTGAATTTGCTGTCATCTTCATTTGAAAAATTATTTTGCTTAGTTTTTATAGATGTTTTAGTTTATTTTGCTTATCAAAGAGGATGTAAAATTCCCTTTTCCCTTTGTAGTCACGAAGGTTAAATTTTTAATGGAAAAAAAATTCAAGTTCATTAATCGGGATCCCATTAATCGTGTCTCTCTAGGACATAAAATCTTGTGGATACTCTCATTCAATACATATATAAAAGGTTAAATTTGGAAAAGAAAAAAAACAAAATAATCTCTCTCTCTCTCTCTTTCTCTCGATCTCAAAGATTTCACCGACTAATCGGAGTCTGGATCCGGAGATCCACCGAGTAACACTTGTTGAAACTGGATCTGTAGATGGCACTCTCCTGCATTTGATCTTCATCTTCTACGACTCTACCTCGTTCTGCAACCGATCGATCCTCTCACGAAAGCTTGCAGATCCGTCGATCAGTTTAGGTTTTAGGGGATTTTGATCTCAATTTCAAAATTCGATGGCTTCAAACCCTCAGTCTCTGCTGGACGATCAATCGGACGACGAGGATTTCTTCGACAAGCTTGTTGACGACTCCTATTCTCCCAGCCAAGCTCACGCTGCCAACGAGCTCGAATTCGTCAACGACGGGAGTGACTCCGATGACGCCGCCAAAGCGTTTGCGAATCTCTCTCTGGGTGATGGAGATGTGCAGTTGAATGAATCAGCAAACCCGGGGAACGATGTTGTTGCAAACGAGGGTCCAAGTAGTTCGATGCGGAAGGAAGAGGCTTCATCGCTTCCTATGGAAGAAGCTGTTCACAGTGATGCAAATAAGTTAAGTGGTGATTTGGTGGTGAGATCGGATGCGGAGGATAAGCCGTTTTCTGAAACAGTTAAAGATGGATCTGGGAGCCCTGGGGTTAAGGAGGTTGATTGGGGCTCCTTTTGTGCAGATTCATCTGTTAATGATGGCGGCGGGTTTGGTTCAGGTTCTTACTCTGACTTCTTCACCCAGTTGGATGGATCTTCTACAGGAAATTTACAGGGAAAGGCGGAGGTAGTATCCAATGATACACAGATTGCAAGTTTTGGTTTTGAGCAACATCAGGGTCAAGTGAGTCAAGATTGGGAAAATAGCTATCCTGGATGGAAATATGATGCTAGCACTGGCCAGTGGTATCAAGTTGATAGCCATGATGATGCAAGCATGAATGCACAGGAGAGCTATATAGACTCAGCGAGTAACTGGCAAAGCAGCGTTGCCTCTACTGATAACTCCAATGTTGCTTACCTGAGTCAGAGTACAACATCTGCAGTGGCTGAGAGTATGTCTACTTGGAACCAGGTTTCACAGGTGGCAAATGGATATCCAGAACACATGGTCTTTGACCCACAGTATCCGGGGTGGTACTATGACACAATTGCTCAAGAATGGCGCTCTCTGGACAGCTACAACCAGGCTTCTCAAACAACTGGAACTGGTCAAGCTCATGAACAGCAAGTTCAGAACGTCCATTCTCTTGGATCTATGTCTCACAACTATGCCGAGAGTAATATTTATAATGTTAATGGTAAAAACCAGGCATTCAAAGCGCAAGACTTTGCTATACAGAACCAACAGGGAAGTTGGGACCAGTCTTACTATGCCAACAACAAGCAGCAGGCTACAAACACATGGCAATCAGAAAATGGAGGTAATAATGAGGCGTCTGTAACTTCTGTCTCGTTTTCACAGTTCGGAGGAAACCAGCAAGTAAATAGTTTGTACATTACGGAATCTGTGGCTGAACAGTTTAAGCCAAATGAGAATGGAGCTCAAGGCTTCATCCCTCAGCATAT
The DNA here is from genome assembly GCF_020379485.1 of Brassica napus. Lineage (NCBI taxonomy): Eukaryota > Viridiplantae > Streptophyta > Magnoliopsida > Brassicales > Brassicaceae > Brassica > Brassica napus. The sequence goes on from NC_063452.1 coordinate 23,604,109, forward strand.
GAATGTGGCTAGTGTCACGCAGCATGGACCACTGAGTTTCTCAAACAATTTCTATAATAGACAGAAATCTTTAGATGATACTCAACAGTCATATCAGAGCAATCAGCTTTTCTCCCCAAGTGTAGGAAGATCACCTGATGGGCGTCCACCACATGCACTTGTGAGTTTTGGCTTTGGTGGGAAGCTCATTCTTATGAAGGATACTAACGGCTCTCTCCAGAATTCATCATTCGGAAGTCAGGTTAGTCATGAAGTTTCCATTAGTTTTTTACACCCTCGGAAGTTTCTGCAAACTATTGTAGGAGTATCACTATTTTATATATGAAATGTATTATTATAACCTCAATAGTGAACTTTAGTTCTTGCTTTCTAATCTTTTTCTGTTTGATTCAAAGGGGGCTGGGGGAAGCACTATATCTGTCCTAAACTTGGCGGAAGTTACTTCTGGGAGTGCTTCTTTTTCAAGTCTTGGGGAAGACTCTTCGAGTTATTTTCGTTCTCTGCATCAACGATGTCTTCCAGGTCCCTTGGTTGGAGGAAGTGTTGGAAATAAAGACTTAAATAAGTGGCTTGATGAGAGTATTTTACATTGTGAATCTTCTGACATGGACTTTTCAAGAGGGAAGCTTTTAAAAATGCTTATGTCTTTGCTCAGAATATCATGTCAGTATTATGGGAAACTCCGGTCTCCTTTCGGGGCTGATACAACGCAAAAGGTGAGCAGTTATGGAAATCTCGTGTCAGTACGCCTCTTAAGGAAACATCTATATGTGTTACAGTTTTCTCATCCTTGTATCTATGCTGCAAACAGGAAACAGATTCTGCTGAAGTAGCAGTCGCAAAACTTTTTGCATTTGCCAAGAAAAATGGTGGCTATGCTCCATTAAGCCAATGCTTGCAGCATTTACCTCCTGAATCACAAATGCAAGTGAGTATTCAACATCTTAGGATATTTCTTTTTCACAGGGAAAAGGTTGTAAAAGATAGTCGATTGTTTTTTCTTTTTGCTTATTGACTCATTTGGAAGAATTTCCTAGGTAACTGCATCAGAGGTGCAGAATCTTCTGGCTTCTGGTAGGAAAATGGAGGCTCTGCAATGTGCACAAGAAGGCCATTTATGGGGACCAGCGCTTGTTATCGCGGCACAGCTTGGGGAGCAGTTCTATGCTGATACTGTGAAACAGATGGCCCTTCGCCAGCTGGTGCCTGGGTCACCTTTGCGAACATTGTGCTTGCTGGTTGCGGGGCAACCTGCTGAAGTGTTCTCCATTGGCAGTACAAGCGGTATCAGTGTTCCTGGTTCCGTAAGTGCGCCTCAACATCAAACCCAGGTAATACGGTAACATCTACTTTTTATCAGTCCAGAAGACAATCTGATAGATTAAAGAGTTAGAACAAGTTTAGAGATGAGATGCCAGAATTTATATATGTCAAAATGGAAACCAAACCCTCTAGTTCCTCGGGTAAATCCGAGATAGCATACCGCCTACTGCTCTTCAAGAGCTTACAAAATACCCAAACCCCAAAATCCAAAAAAGGAAAAACAGAAACTTAACCCGTTAGCTCACTTCTCCTTTTCAAAGGACGCAGTTTCGTCCTGCATGGGGAGTTCTCGCCAATAGTCTCGTTGTTTCTTTGAAATGCAGTTTGGAAGTAGTAGCATGCTTGATAACTGGGAAGAGAATTTGGGTATAATAACTGCTAACAGAACCACAGATGATGAGCTTGTGATTACTCATCTTGGAGATTGCATGTGGAAAGAAAGGAGCGAGGTGATTCTCTGCCATTTTGTTTTGTTTAACTTCTTTGAAGACTTTATCATGACATTTAAACTGCTATTATGGATCAGATAATTGCGGCGCATATTTGCTATTTAATCGCGGATAAGAACTTTGATCCATACTCAGATAGTGCCAGGCTCTGCCTTGTCGGAGCAGATCATTGGAAATATCCTAGAACCTATGCAAGTCCAGAGGCTATACAGGTATTTTTTCGCTTTGGTTTTAGTTAGCCGGGATATTCTACATTTACCATATTATATGTAGCCTGATAGTTCCTCAATCTATTTTGATATTTTCCTTAATTTTTTGTTGATCTTTACATGGGCAGAGAACAGAGTTATACGAGTACTCTAAGACGCTGGGAAACTCTCAGTATATCTTGTTGCCGTTTCAACCATATAAAATCATATATGCCCATATGCTGGCTGAAGTTGGTAAACTTTCGGCCGCACAGAAGTAAGAAGATTCACTTGCCACCAACTTTTCCTTGATTAGACTGTATATGGCTTCCTGATGTCGCAGTTCTGTGGCTGAATCAGGTACTGTCAAGCAGTATCGAAGTGTCTCAAGACTGGCCGATCAACTGAAGTGGAAACATGGAAACAGTTTGTTTCATCACTGGAAGAGAGAATCCGTTTCCACCAACAGGTACAGCGCACAACAACTTCTGTTCCCAATAGAATTACATGGAACTGTTGGTTTTGTTGGTGGATTTAGATCTGTTTGCTGTATATTTCTTTTGATTAAAAATGTGAAAGAGAAAAGACACCCAGCATTATGGACATCCATAAAACTGGAAAAAATAGGATATAAGAGAACCCGCTTGTTCTTTTCTCTAATGATCCAACTTAACCAGACATTCTTATTTCAGGGCGGGTATACTGTGGCCCCAGCAAAACTTGTCGGAAAATTTCTCAACTTTATTGATAGTACAGCACATCGTGTTGTTGGGGGGGTGCCACCACCAGCACCACATTCAACTACAGGAAACCTACAGGCAAATGAGTACCATCATCAACAGCAGGAGGCGACTAAGTTACCATATAGTCAGTCTGCTAATACAATGCAATCATTGATGTCACATGCCTCAATGGAACCAATACGTGAGTTGGATGGGAACTCAAGGACGATGGCAGTACATTCTAGAAGCGTCTCAGAGCCAGATTTCGGTAGGACGCCAATACAGGTCAATATCACTAGAAATCATTTATTTTTATTTCCTTTTCTATTATTGCCTGATGTCTGGTTTGGGATTTATCCTGAGGGTAAGTAGGTACTTAGCATGCAGGTTCAGAAAATCATTGCTTCAGAAAATCATTGCTTACTTGCCTTTTTTCTGATAGGATCAGCCTGTCTCCTCAAAAGACAAAGCTACTGATGGGGTGCCACAGGTGAAACCAACCGTGAATGTGACAAGCTCGCGGTTTAGCAGCTTTGGTTTTGGCATATTGAAGAACACCGTACGGAGGGTCTTACCATCTCGGTCATCTAAAGAGGTGCATCTTAATAAATGTTTAGGTCGTGATGATGGTTTTCTTGAACTTATTCTAATTTTGGGTCATGCTTTTGAATGAAGGCGAAACTGGGTGATGAAAATCAATTTTACTATGACGAAAAATTGAAGAGATGGGTGGAGAAAGGTGTAGAACCCCCAGCTGAGGAAGCTGCATTGCCTCCTCCTCCAACAGTAGGCACATACCGAAGCAACTCACTGGGTTATGAAAACAAATCTGAGGTGAAGAACGAGATGTCTCCACCCAGTGGGAACTTGACAGGAATCCCACCAATCTCACAGGGCTCGAATCCATTCTCAGCCCGTGCACGTCCAAGGTAAACAAACCACTTGTGACGCTTTAGAGTTAATCTGTGTATGCTATCCTGGATCATAAATCATGAGCGTAGTTGTAGTGTCTCATTAGAATGACATTCAAGAGTGAATAAATATAAGCTAAAGGTGAAGCTTTGAGTGTGAAACGGACGTATTTTTCTTGATTGGTAGTTTCGGGTTGTGTTAGCTATAATACTCCATAGTTGAGTCTGATAAATTGTCAAAAAAGCTGATGGAATCACTGGAATGCCTTTGTTAATGTATTACAGTAGAGCTGAATCATTTTTACTCTCTTTAGGGTATTACAGTAGTGTCTCATTAGAATGACATTCAAGAGTGAATAAATATAAGCCAACGACGGTATAAAAGGTGAAGCTTTGAGTGTGAAACGGACGTATTTTTCTTGATTGGTAGTTTCGGGTTGTGTTAGCTATAATACTCCATAGTTGAGTCTGATAAATTGTCAAAAAAGCTGATGGAATCACTGGAATGCCTTTGTTAATGTATTACAGTAGAGCTGAATCATTTTTACTCTCTTTAGGGGCAGATACGTGGACACCTATAATCCAGACCGTGGAAACTCTCAGACAATGTTTCAGTCAGCTCATGCAAAATCTGCTAAACCACCAATCCCTGCAAAAGCAAATTTCTTCATCCCAGCAGCACCTGCGTCGTCTTCAAACGACCAGGTAACCACCGAGATGGCTGCTGCTGAAACCAGTCAGGAGTACTCAGCAGAAGAAGTAGCCGTCCCTCCACCACCAAGCCACTCTTCATTCCAGTCCCCGACACCATCTCCAATAACAATGCAGAGATTTCCAAGTCTAGATAACATCAAAAGAAGTGGATCAGGAACGAGTCTTAACGGTGATTTTCCTCCGTCAGATTCCAGAAGAACAGCTTCATGGAGCGGAAGTTTGAACAGCTCGTTTACATCTCCAACTGGTCCATCAAACCTCAAACCAAGCCCACTCAAACTCAACGGTAGCAGCAGCAGCAGCCTTGGAGAGGAGCTTCAAGACGTGGAACTGTAAGAGCTAGAATCTGTGTAGTATCAAAAAGTTTTGCTCACTGACACAGGGGCAATAATATGTATGCAGTTTGTAGTAATTGTTTTTTTTTCCCCCCTTTTTACCGTTATAAATTCATTAATTTTTCTTGTTTAACAGACTTCAGGAGTTTATACAATTATACACATTGATGTTTTTGTTCATGAAATCATCAATTTTGTTCACCATGTGTTTGTTTGTTTAAGTCGAATCTTCTGTATCATCAAGTTTATTAAGTACAAGACATGCCCTTGCTATCAAGAAGAGGAGCATCAGCAAGTGGAGGAACTATAAGCCCACAGTTGAAACCTGCATTACGATGACGGCGATGTGTTGTGTGGTAGGGATGTTAAAACGGGTTTGAAACCATTTAAATAGGTATATGTAAATTTCGTGGGTTCTAAATGGATCTAAATGGATATGGATTCTAAACGGAGTGGGTCTTAGATGGGATGGGTTTAAATGAGTTGGGTTTTACCGTCTTAACATCTCTATGTGTGGAATCCGTACTACGGCTATAAATGCAATCATGTGTGGAGCCAGCCAATCTGTCTCACATGCAAACTGCACGTGTGATCTCTGCCACTTCAACTTCACCTCTCACATTTTTTTATGACACTCTTCCCAAAGGACAAATGCTTCATTGGAACCTCTGTTCGGAAATGCGCTAGGCGTAACGCGTGCGTTCGGACAGGGCCTAGCGCCGAATCAATTAATCGGGAATTATACGGGGATTAATCGGGGAGTAATTTAACGTACTTATACACGTTTTTATGGGTTTATATATTAAATAGGTGAGATATTGACAATAATGGTGCATGGTGTAGTGGTCAGCTACCTTTGTTATGTCTCACCCACCACAGGTTCAAACCCCCTAGTCTGTTTTTTGTCTATTTAATCAGCTTTTAGGTTAAATGAAATTGAAATTACAGAAATAATCTTATCTTCTTTCTCACATCTGCGATTCTCAGAACAAATTACAACCGCCTCTCCTTTTTTTTTTGCGATTTCTATTGTTTTTCTTGTTAATCTTATATGTTTTAATCAATATATAACTGATTTGTTAAAGAATAATCAGTTTCCGATTCCAAATCGACAGTAACGATGAGGTCTAAAACCTTTCCGATTAAGTAAGCGCCTAGGGTCAAATCGCCACGGTTGGAGGTTGCACCACGTTTTTCTGGCGACTTTCCGGCCGCCTCAGCCGCGTTTTCGAACAGAGATTGGAACAAATAATGAATATTTACACTTTAAAATTGTTTATATAACAAACAAAAAAAAGGCTTCTGGTGATTACCAATCGGCAATCAAGATTCTATCGTGAAGTTTCAATCCTTCGTTACTAGGCCTGAGCGTTCGGGTACCTGTTGGCATTCGGATCGGGTTTTTTGGGTTTTCGGATTTTCGGATTTACGCTTCTAGGTCTCATACTAAAATTTTATTAGTACGGGTCGGGTTCGGATAATAACACTTCGGGTTCGGTTCAAAATTGTATTGCATCATAAAACCCATAAAGTAATCATATATCGTACGGATTCGGGTTATATCGGTTCGGTTCGGATATAACCAAAGTAAAAAACAAAATTTTTGAAGTAAAACATAAAGAAAAACATCTAAATTAAATAAAAATTAATCTATCACATATAAAATAACAATAAAATGTTAAATCAAGCATGAAAACAAACATCATTTGTAAACAATATGTACTGCCTTATAGAGAGTATAATTTTTATTTCAATGAACAAATTATAAAATACTTATTTATAACTAATTGTGTACTTAAAGCATTTATTAGAATTTTAATATTTATTATTATATATAATATTACCACAAATATTGAATTTAATAATTGAAATACTTATATATATTTCAAAATATTTATATTGACTATTAATTTCAGATTTTTCGGGTTATCCGTTCGGGTTCGGTTAATAACACTTCGGGTTCGGATATTTTTTGTACCACCCTACAAGACCCGTTCGGGTATTTTTACGTTTCGGATCAGATAACGGATCGGGTTTTTCGGTTCGGATTTCAGGTTCCGGATTTTATGCCCAGGCCTATTCGTTACAAAAAAAGTGGTAAAAACTTTATAGAGATGTTTACATAAAAAGCTTCTGCAATGGAGAATTTACAAATTGCTACACCTAAACACATCCACACCACAACACAAAGCAGCTCAAACATGGACAAAGCAACAATTAAAGAGACCAAAATCAATCTTCCTTTTTTTAAGCTCTCTACAGTTTCAGTTTCTAACAACACCCACCTTTCTTAGCCTCCCCCTGTGCCTCGGATGGAATCACAACTTTCTTGCCATTGCTGAGCGAGGCAGGATCTTGCTTGTTCAACTCCTGTGAGCTCATCACTTTCCTGCTCAATATGTTGTAAATCTCCTTCACAACAGTCTCGAATGCAGCTGCCACGTTTGATGAGTCCAGAGCCGATGTCTCCATAAAGAAAAGCCCCTGAGCTTCCGCTAACGCCTTCCCTTCCGCTGTTGGCACTTCTCTTATGTCCTTAAGATCTGACTTGTTCCCCACCAGGATCGTCACAACGTTCATATCAGAGTGTGCTGCAACAGTTTCATAATAAGTTAGAATATAAAGGAAAATACCATTGAGCTTTTGTGTGTGTGTGTGTGTGTGTGTGTGTTATCTTACTGTGAAGCTCGTTGAGCCATCTACCAATGCTGTGAAAAGTCTGCTTTCTGCTGATGTCGTAAACCAGTAGAGCTCCAACAGCACCTCTGTAATAAGCTGAAGTGACTGCTCGAAAACGTTCTTGGCCTGCCGTGTCCCATATCTGCGCTTTGATCTCTTTTCCGTTGATATCAATCTTCTGCGTCTGAAACTCCACTCCAATGGTAGACTTTGAGTTGGGATAGAACTCATCCCTAGCAAATCTCGCCAGCAAGTTTGACTTCCCAACTGCAGAGTCACCAATTAGAACAATCTTAAAGAGGTAGTCTTCACTCCTATCGTCCTCAGAATGAAAAGCCATCTCCTTGTTATAGCTATATAAACCCCCTTCCTATAGAAGCATATTTATTGTTCACCACAGGCTTTTAACCCGTCTACAAAAGCTAAAGTGAGGAAGAGAGAAGACAAGAATAAGTAGAGTTGGGAAAAGGAAAGATTTAGATCTAAGGGTAAACAGTAGGAGAAGTAAGAGAATCTTTTTAAAGATCACCTGAGGTAAGCTTCCTAGAAGGTTCTGTGGAGCAAAGTTGACTAAATTTAGCTCTTCAGCCACCTAAGAAGATCTATTGCAATTGAAGGATTCAGCACACAAACTCATTTTAAATATAAAGTAAAAGCATTATTACCTCTTATGAAAGCTGGATCTTACCACCTTCTGGACAAGCTCACTTGGGTGTGTGTGTACATGCACATGCCTATATACAAGAAGTAAAGCCAAGTTTAGAAGTGAGATCACTCAGAGAATCTAAGTTAAAGTGGGTCGACAGTAACTATTCACAAGGCATGAAAGCCACCAATAGGAAAGCAGAGCAATATTCTCTCTATCAAAAGGAAAAAAAAAACAGAAAAAGACAAGGCGCGGGGCCCAATACGGAACCCAACCAAAACTAACTCATCAGTGGAACACAGAAAAGTACAAACTGAGCACTGATAAAACATTGTAGTCTTGTCTCTAGGGTTCACATTTAAAGATGAAACAGTAAATGGTTGTTGAAAGCAGGTAATACTTTCTGCGTGGATTACTAATGAAAAAACAAAAAAAAAAAACTAAAGAAACCAAACCCAAGTAAGAACCAAATGCCGCTGGAGACAAGAACAATTCAAAAAGAGGTTTCGTTCAGACAAACAAAGAGCATGTAATAGAAAATCAAAAGTGAAATTAGAATTCAAAAGTTGTAAGCCCTTTGTCAAAAAAAAAAAAAAAAAAAAAATTCCAAAGTTGCAGGAGAGATCACAGCACATTCCAGTCAAATGTAAGACCATAATACGCTGTTCATCGCAAGTTTTGGAATTTTCGCAGAACCAGTTTTACATAATGAAACAAAAACACATACATGGATGATGGATCGTTACAACGGACTTTTTTTTAATTTTTTTTATTTTTTGGTAAATGTCACAACGGAATTGTGAGTAAATGAAAACAATAAAAAATTACCTTTGTTTTGAGAAACTGATCCAAAAAGAAGGAGAAATAAACAGGATCCCAACAATGAAGTCGATCCGAGGAAGACGACGACGACGAAGGGTTCAACGCTTCTGCTGTGAAATCAAAGAGACTTGTTTGTAAGGCAGTCAGTCACTCTGGCATGAAGAGAGAGAGAGAGAGAAACCAGAAAGTAATTGCATTCCGGTTTCGATTTGTAATATCATTTTGGGCCGTTAATGAGAACCCACTCTATCTCTTTTATCATAGGTCTCACTAGGTTTTTCTTAAGAGCATCATTAACGCGGGGTTTTAACCCCTTCTCTTAATTTTATTGGAATTAAAAAAAATAAAAAATACCAACTACCTTAAGCGAGACGGCTTTTGTAGGACATGCGTCACTGTGTGATGAGGCTCCCTGCAGTGGCGAGAGCAGCGACAGAAATGGCTTCGGCTCTGGTTGGATTGAGATGTTTGTTCTGTTCTCTTCGTCTCCGGTAACACTCCTCTTTCTCTTATCTCTCATTTTCATTTCTAGATTTTGAGGGTTTATCGTTGTTGATAGCTTTTGTGCATTTTCTATTGGATGAATCTCTGTTAGTGAACTCCTGCTTGGTTTACAATTGAGATCCCTATATATATCGTCTGATGAATTTGATCAAGTTATTTTGTGTTGTTTCTCAATTATTCATTGCTAGTGTGATGAACTCCTTGTCTCTTGTCTTGTGATTCTTAGGTGTATTATCATGTAAAAGTTTGTATTGATGCAGAGGTTGGAGCGGATGTTTAGTCCCTTCGGAGTCATACTTTCTTGCAAAGTCGCTGAAGAGAATGGCTAGAGTAAAGGCTTCGGTTTTGTTCAGTTCGATACGGAGCAGTCTGCTGTCGCTGCTCGTCTTGCCTCCCACGGCTCTATGGTTGATGGCAAGAAACTGTATGTTAAATGCCTTTTAAGCATGGTTTCTTAGTAACTGAAGGTTGATGATGAATGTTTCTTTTTTCAGGTTTGTGGCCTAAGTTCATTAACAAGGGCGAAAGAGCAGCTATGTCTGGGAATCAAGAGTTCACAAACGTTTACGTGAAGAATCTGCTCGAGAGTGTTACAGAGGATTTTCTCCATACGATGTTTTCTCAATGTGGGACGGTCTCTAGTGTTGTGGTTATGAGGGATGGTACGCTTGAGCTAGTTCTGGATATGATGCAGAGGTAATTGTGATTTCCATGGACCTAATGGATCAAAAACTTGATATTTTTCTTCTAAATAATTCTGTAAAAGTTTCATTTGATTTCATAAATTTCTATGGATTGTGTTATTGTGGAAAGAATGATGTAGAATCGATTGATTAAAACTCTGATACTCATGACTTGAAGTGTATAACTTTTAATTAGTCTCTACAAAGATCATCAAGTGTTGACTGGCTACAACCTCTGTGTTTGGATAAAGTTTTAATACTCTTTCTACTTCTCCTTGTGGGTTGTGAAGTAAAGCAAAGATGGGGTTAGATTTTGCCAAGCTTGTGATGGTTGGTCTTGATGCTGCTGGCAAGACCACTATTTTGTACAAGCTCAAGCTCGGAGAGATTGTCACCACCATCCCCATTATTGATAAGCTGTTTTTTTCGATTTGTGAAATGAGTATATATCATAAACCAATAACTATCTATCTTCTTACAGGTTTCAATGTGGAAACTGTGGAGTACAGAAACATCAGTTTCATAGTATGGGATGTTGGGGGTCAAGACAAGGTATGATCTTCAGGTCTGAAGATTCTCTATCTGATTATTGTGTATACGTAAATCTGTTTTGTTTGTTCTTCAGATCCGTCCCTTGTGGAAGTACTACTTCCAGAACACTCAGGGTCTGATCTTTGTCGTGGACAGCAACGACAGAGATAGAGTTGTTGAGGCTAGAGATGAACTGCACAGGATGCTTAATGAGGTCACTGGTATGTTCCTTTAACTAGCCGTGAAGCCCAATTAAGAGGGGAGTGATGATGCTTGTTATACAGAACAGTGGATCATGTATGCTCCACTTGGTTTTCTAAATTCACCTTGTTAGTCAAGAACATAATCTGAAGGATTGTCTTTGCTTGTTAGAGTTTCAAATGAGTAAACATGTTTATGAAATAAATTTTATCTTTAAAACAATGTTTTATAATTTTTTTTTGTTTTTTAAGAACTCTTAATTAAGAACCTTGCATTGGAGCACACAAATGTTTGGGTTTCTTAAGTTGTCTCTTAATTCACTTAAAAGTATTAAAAAAATAAATAAGAACCCCTAAATGGGTCTTTAGGATAATCTTACAATACTAAAAGAGGAATATGAAGCCCTCTGAGCTATGCCACGTCATTAAAAATAATCAACGAATAAGAAAGCTTTTAGTGGCCACGTACGTCAGACTATTGTTTATTCGACACAAACTTTTCACGGGCCAATTATGTGGGCTGATAATATTGAGAACTGACCCATTTTTAAAAGTGAAATCTATCTTTTCGCCAGTGACTTACTACCATCGTCTCATGGTCTGCCTCCAACTCCTAGCAGTTACTATCGATTCTGATGCTCCTCAAAGAGCCATAAAGCTTATCACTTTACTGATGAAATCCAATCGGCCTAAATTTATTTCAATCTCATCATCTCCCCCTGTAAAATAAATTGATGAATGTGAACACAAAGGCCAAAATATTGGTGAATGTGAAAGTTTGATAAAGAAGATTAGTTAATTAGTTACATCTTATAGTTCTTGGCCTTCTTTTTTGATCTGCATTAGTTGGTGGAACTCTTTCGTGGAAACTCTTATGGCTTTGGGGAAGATACTGGCATTGGTGGAGTCTTTCCCTGCACAACATGATTAGCGGATCCAAGAATAGTCGTGTCGCAATCTTTGTGAGCAATTATGTATTTTTGAATCCTTCACATATTTGACATGCTTGTGTTTTGGTTTAGACTTATTCTTTTTCATGAGCCGTTCATATGAGCTTTTCACTGGGTTTGTATCTGATTGGATTCAGGCATTGTTGGGTTTGGTACTGGTCTAGCAGCGATGATGTGTTCTTGGCTACATTATATTTTTCTTACTGTTGTAAACAGAATTTGACATCTATTGGTGTTTGATTTTGACAGGAAAATCGAGAAAATGTAGAAATTCAGTTTGCAAAGTACATATATCCTGATTTTTGATCATGTAAGTGTTCCCATCTTAAAAATAAAATAATTCGATTCCAACAGTTGGGGTTTTTGATTGAGTTTGTGATTCATAGATTGCTAATGCAACAAAAGTGAGCGAGAAGTAAAAAAAGCAGGTAAAAGAACAGGGCCAATGAGAAAATGTGTCTTCATATCATCTCTCTTAGCATGTGCTTTTAGGACAATTCGTTCAACGATCTTGATAACTCTATTATCACTGAAGAAAGCTAAAGCGAGTGAAAAACTATGCATCTAAAGGTAAAATAAAACTACAATTTTATGTGTTTAATTATATCTATATATATGACAATAATCTGTATTGTAAAAATGATTTAGGGCTCAGTATGTATTCAAATATATTTTCACTGATATTCCCTACTGCAGATGAAGATGTCATCAAATTTGGTATCTCCTGCAATATCTTCAAAAGAAATGACGGCAACTGAGGCTTCCCTCCCAAAACCTCAAACTTTGCTATTGTGGCAAGTTCCTCAACTATCATGACTAGCTTGGTATAACATTTGCACGTAAGCCTTTTATACAATAATGATATGGTCATGGAACATCCTCACATGAACCCTTGACGGTTCGGTTTAGTAACGAGTTAAAAGACCAAATACTATATCAATCTCATGTGAATGCCAATTTCTTTTCTCGCAAATGCACTTAAACATGTGAATGTGAATCTTAGTTGATGTCTCAGGCATATATAATCAAGATGTCATGACCGTCAAAAATTATAGTCTATATCTTTATTAATACACATATATTTTGTCAGCCATAAAGTCTGGGTGATGCGATCATGCAAATAGTCAAAATTATCATATTTCAAAACCATGAAAGAAAAACACAGTCTAAAAGAGAGAGCACACCAACGCAGCTTGCATAATTGGAGATGATGGATACTACAAGAATAAATGCAGATCCACTAAGAGACTACAATGTCTACCCTGTTATTTTTTCATGCAATTTTAATCAAGACCAGTTAAGATAAACATAGTTTTCAACTTGAAGAGTGGTAGAGAGGTTGAAACATAATTTTCATTACGAGAAGATGAAAGCATATACCGACCGAGCTATTCACACTAACAAGAGTTTGTTTTAAAGATTTTTTTTTAGAACATAGTTTGTTTTTAAGATAATATTGCCTTTTTAGCATGCTTTTGCATACTCATTGCATAATTATATGCACTTGCAAAACATCGACAGTCCTATTTTATACTCTAAATTTTATGTAATGTTTCCAAATCTACAGAGTGATGGTCCGGTTTATATGATTTAAAGACTAATTTTTGGGTGGTGTTTAAAAAAAAAATTTGGATTAGTTTGGTTTGTATTTTATTTTTATTTATAATGTGTTTCCATAAGCTGGTTTTGAGAAAAATAGCATTTTTGTTGTTTGATATTTTTATTCAGTTTATTCTTTATCATAAAATAGTTTGGTTTTGTAAAAATAACCGATTTAAATCATCTATTTTAATCAGAAACCATGTAAAGCAATTTCATTTCTCTTAATTCCGTTGATATTTGATCGAAAAAATTTTCTTAACCTTTAGCTAAAAAATTTAGTTTTTAGTCTCCTTGATAAAATAATTTTGGTTAGTGTATCAAATCAATATTGTATAGCCGTAAATTAATTATACAAATGGAATTATTTATCATTTGAAATAAACAATGCAAAAAGCCTGTATATATGTCAGTTTGTATTTTTTTGTAGAGAGGGCAGCAATTGAAAATGTAAAATCAATAATTCTAAATACATAAAAAAAATTTAAATTAAATGTAGATTTAACAATTGTTTTATATGAAACAAAAAATTTTAGCTGAAACTTAAGAATATTGACTATTCATCACTTTCCGTTAATTTAAATAATAAATAAACAACAAAGAGTGAGAGGTTGATTAGTTGTTCTGTAGTTTTTGTTTTTGTTTTTACTTTATAAAATAAGCTGTGAATTGTTTTGCTTCAGCTTTAATTGTTTTACTATATATTTATTTACAAAGCACTAAATAAAATCTTTAGAAAAGTTGATTTTGAAAACTAATATATTATTTTATTTAAAAAAACTATATACTGTATCTTTAATTTTAAAAGCTAAAATATGATTGTTTTTAAAAAAAAAAACATTTTTTAGAAAAAAGTGGATGTTTATTCATTTCAAATTTGTTGGACAACATAATAAATTAATTTACGTATTATTACTTATATTTTTGGTAGTCAATTTTGATATAATATATATACATGCTTTTATAAAAAATAAACAAGCTAAAATTAATTAAAAATTATAAGAAGAAATTTACCCGGGCTAACCCTAGTCATGCTCTAAAGTCTCTTACATTTTAAATGAGTTCGTAGAGGTTGTTCTTTTTTCTTTTTTTCCTCTTTTTGTAGAGGTTGTTCTTCCATTGCTTTTTTTTTTCTTTTTTTTGCAAAACTGTAAATATCATAAAATGAAATATTTAGGTTACATTAGCCTAGTAATTATGTGTTTCTTTACCAAAAATAAAATAAAAAACAAGGAGAATACTTTGAATGTGATCCAATGCAAAAAGAGTCACAGGATCTATAAAGTCATGAGGGAATTGAAATTCCTTCTATCCTTTCGTGCAGTGATGGTGTTGCAGATGTCCCTGTCTATAGTCTTGAAGGTTGTCTGCAATGTTGCAAAGCCTCTGTGGTGCACTGCCTCGTTGCGTTGTCTCCAAACGTTGTATATGAGTGAGTGAGTAGCGCTACCTTTCTGAGAGTTGATGGCGCCTTTTTGCTGTCCAATGTAATCAACGAAATTTCAAACTCATAAAGCTTATTAGACGATATATATATTTAAAAAAAAATTGGTTTCTGTACGAAGACTGAAGACCCAATAGTTCATGCATGCATATAGTATATTTTTCACTTTTATACTAATTTGCTATATCTAGATTTCTTGGTCTTTACGCAGGAGTTAAGGAAGAGAACATTACACGTCAACCCTTTCTCGGAAATAAAACACTTCACTTATAATGTTTTTAGAATCTTTAAGTTGGTACTAGTTCAACATTGCAATCGATTGATGAACAATAAAATAAAAATTAGATATCAAACTTATTAAGAAAGGAAAGAAACAGGACAAGTTCTTTCTCAAAAAAAAAAAAAGAAACAGGACAAGTGTGATTGTGTGACCGTGAAGAAAATTAGAGATTCTTAAGTAGACAGGTTAACTAACAAACCTAACCCTACTTGTCCCACTTTCTTTTCATACTTAAACTCCTCCTCCTCCTCCTTTCTTCTCCTTAATTCATACTCATTCTCAACTCAAGAGTTTTCCTAATATCCATGGCCAAATCTTCAAATCTCCTCCTCTATCTCTCTGTTTTCATCTTTATCATCACTAAACTCGCCTTGGCTCAGACATGTTCCAACTACAAATTCTCCAGCGAAAATCTCTTTGAGTCATGTAACGACCTCCATGTTCTTGATTCCTTCATCCACTACACTTACAACTCTTCTTCCGGCAATCTCCAAGTAGCTTATCGCCACACAGATCTCACCTCCAAGAAATGGGTGGCATGGGCAGTGAACCCCACTTCCACAGGCATGGTCGGAGCTCAAGCCATTGTAGCTTATCCACAACCAGATGGCAGTGTTAGGGCTTACACTTCACCCGTCAGCAGCTACCAGACGAGTCTCCAAGAAGGTGACCTGAGTTTCAACGTCTCTGAGTTATCTGCTACTTATCAAAACAACGAGATGATCATCTTCGCAACTCTGAGTCTTCCTGTTTCCAATGGCGGGAACATTAACACTGTGTGGCAAGATGGCTCTCTCTCCGGGACCAGTCTTCTGTCTCATCCAACTTCTGGCAAAAATATCCGCTCTGTTTCCACTCTGAATCTCCTCTCCGCTGCATCAGGATGTGGAGGAGCAGGAGCAGGAGCAGGAGCAGGAGACTCCAAGCTTGGGCTACAGGTCTCAAGCTGGGCGGGGAATCAGCCGGGATTCAGTTTAGCGCTCACCGTGCTATCGGTATCGCTATCTTCTGCCTTGCAACAGTTCAATTAGGTTTTAAACGTAACAGTGAGTGCTTAACTTCTCATCAAAATGTTTGCATAACAGAGTTGCTTGTGGTACACGTTAGGTGTTTGCTTTGTTTCTAAGACCTAAACCAGAGCACAAGTACAGAGTTTACGGGAACATCTACCACCACACCATCGGCTATACCGTGATCATTCTTGCAGTGGTGAACGTTTTCAAAGGGTTAGACATCTTGAGCCCTGAGAAGCAGTGGAGAAACGCTTACACCGCTATCGTCAGAACGCTGGGCTTAGTTTCTGCCATGCTCGAAGCCTTTACTTGATAAGACGTCTCAGCTTGGAAACAATGGTCCGTCTCAATAGGGCATAGAGATGGTTGGTAGTAGAGGTTAGAGAGTGAAATTTTGGTTATTTATCGGTTTTGTTGGTTAATTTCTACATGTATTCGTAAATTAAATTAATACATTTGATGTTTGAAAGTTGTTGGAAGGCGAGTCTCTTGATGCTCACTTACACCTTCATGATGTGTACATGTGAACTTATAAACAAAGCCATTTTATTTCATCAACAGTGAAAAGTGTACAAGTGATTACACAAATCAAATAAATATCTTGTCTGTATGTGTGTGTGTGTGTAAGAGAAAGTGAAAGAGATTGGTTTACCTAAAAGAACAAACTTCGAACCTCCAAAAATGTCTTTGGAATGTTTAAAAAGGAAAGGAAGAACGATATCTGTTGGTTGGTTCATGCAAGAACTAGCGGCTCAAGGGATGAAATTTCTCTCAAGACCTGACTTTTGTCTGCTTCAAACCTCTCATCCTCTGCAAACAAAACAAGATGGCCCAAACAAAGCGTTAGTAAGGAGGAAAAGGATCAAAAACAAAACCGGACTTTTAATACCTTTGTCTGGTCTCAAATCAGCCAACAATCTAAGAAGCTTGCTTCTGTTAGTCACCAGAATGTTGACTATCTCTGCAGGCTTGTTTTGGTTCGCCACAAACAGCTGCGCAACAATGATGATAATCTCAGAGTACAATCAGTTGGACCGACATTTAAACAATCATCATTGCTGACGATCATTACGTTTAACTTCTTTAAGATACAAGAATCATACCTTGAAAACGTGGAATGCTTCTATCTGGATGCTCTTGCTAGACTCCTGTACGTAATTCAAAGGGAATGAGTTTATTTCCCAAACTATTATCATCAAGGTCAAAAGATTTGAAGAGGGCATTAGGGTAAAGTGTCATACTATCAGAAGATTCATGAGAATCATTAAGTAATCCATTGAGCTCACATATTTCGTCATCACAGCTGAATTTGATCGATCCAGTAATATATCACCCAATAACTGTTTAACATTTACAAAAAAAAAAAAAAAAAAAAACACTACATACATCAGACTGACCACCCACTAATATTTCATTGTTTCAATGTTTTAGAGACTCTCGTATAGATTACCCTATTACCTTAATAGCTTGCCGTCTGGTTACATAATTAACTGATTTAAGAAGCTTTGAGTTGTAGTCCGCGAAGAACTGCCAAACCCAAAAACGTTTGAGAAAACTATACTCAGAATTCATCTTCAGGGCATGAATCAAAACGTTGTTAGAAAAAGCTTACCCATTCTTCATTATTGGTGAGAAAGTCGGCAACGGTAGACTTATGCCTAGTAAGCAGCTCCTGTTAAAAAAAAACATATTACAGTGGGAGTTACTATTATCATTGCATGTTGGACACTTGATAGTGGCAGCAGGAAAAAGATACAAGCGAAAATGTTAATATATTTTTAAGAACCTTAAAAGTAGCAGCTGCATCGGCAGCAATGTCAAAGTTAGCAAGCTGTATGTAATCAAAGAACTTCTTCACGTGCTCAGACTCCAAAACATATCTGAATCCAAAGGAGGAAATAATGTTAGTGAAGAGACTAACATCTCTGAAGAGATAATAATCACATCACAAGTTGTGGAAACTGGAGAGAAAGGAGTGATTTTGACTCACTTGGCAACAATCTGATGGCGGATGCACTCCCTAAACATAGCACCATAATGTAAAGCCATGTCTAAGTTCTCACAGCTGCCACAAAACATGGAAAACTATATAAAAAAAAAAAAGATTCTCTTAATTTGGAAAACTATTAAACCGGTTACAGTAACACTCACCCTTGTATCAAAACATCCATGAGATCAACGTTGGCTTCAAGATAATCAGAAGCAATCAACTTAAAATTGACTTGCTGCCTCTGTAGATTTGCAACAACTTGCGTAGCATCTTTCCTAGTCTAATACAAATAAAAAAAAAAAAAGACGAGATTTTTTTCTTAATCAAAATCTCAAAGTTCATATGGGAAAAAAAAAGGAATTGTTAGTTTACCTCCAAGTTGAGAATAGGGAGACAGGTAATGAAGAGGCGTAGAGTATCCTCTCTAAAGAACTCTTGAGTCAGCTGTGCACAAGCTTCAGCAACAGGCTCGGCCTCGCTGTTTCCATAGAGAATGAACTTCATATCACGGATGTTCCGGCTTAGCTCCGCCATCTACAAATCAAATTATTACCTTTCTTTAAAACTAACTATCATCATCATCGACCAACCTGAGATCTTATAAGGCTTTTTAAATGATTACTATATAGTAATTTATGTTTTAAGAAGCTAAATTGTTTTATACATATATTAACCACTACAATTTTGGGAGCCAATAAACAAGATGAATCGATAGAGAGAGAGAGAGAGACCTTTTCATGGCGTTTGGAATCAGGCAAAGAGGAGGAGTTGGAGCGATCGGCGTAGAGAAGGAGATCGCGCGTCTGTCGGACGAGGTCAACGGGAGTACGTGGCTTTGACTTGAAAAGCCCCGGAGGATCTCCGGCGGCGTAGCCAGAAGAGGTTAGGCTTCCGCTTAGGTGCTGAGACGGGAGCCTCCTCGCCGCCGTGGCTGAGGAGGCATCTCGTCCAGCACCTCCTCTCGTTGACACGCACGACCCTATCCTCCTTCCCTTTTTTCAAAAAGATTTTAGTCAAAATTCACACAGAATTTTTTTTAAAAATGAAGGTCTCTTTTTTATATCTTGATTTGCGCGTTCACCTATATCTCCTCCTGTCTCACCATGTTTGTCTTCTCTCACTTCCTCTGTTTTTAGCGTTATTTGCTACGTTGCAGGAAAGAGATAAAGCTATTTATCTATCTCATGCTCCCTTCCTTCCTGTGCTCTCTGGTTTAAAAATAATATAAAATAAAATACTGATTGTGAATTTACTATTGAAGAAAATGTCCAAATGATGACATTTTACCGATTCTCTTAATCAAACCAATGTTTTAATTAGTCTTACGACCTATTGGTCTTATTAATTGTTTTAGAAGGTTTAACTGAGACGGGGTTACCCGAAATCATAATCAACAATCAATATTTCTAAAAATAAACTAGATCTCGATCCGCGCAGTAGCAACCGCGTGAATTTTTGTTTTTCTTTATTTTTATATAAACATTTTGTTTTCAATTCTAAATTGATATATATATTATAATATATACGTGTATATCAATTTTTAAAACATAATAAGTTTATGGTATATTTTTTCCATTGAATAGATTATTTCAAATTTTCACATGTATTTGTATCTTCTTATATATATATATATTCTTCAGATTATTATTTCATTATTAAAATCGTAACTATATATATAAAGATTAGTAAAATATTGTTTTATTGTCATATTCAAAGATATTATAACATTTCACAAATTTAGAAAGTTTTTAAAAAATAAAACTTTTCGCTTCATAGATTTATATTATCATTAAATAATTAAACATTTAGTTTTTGGTTAACTTTTAAAATAAACTATATAGTTTAAAATTTATTTTCATTGGTTTAAGGTAGTAAAGATTAATCATTGTTAGATAATATGATTTTTTGTTATTTGAAAAAATCTTTATAATTTTAAAAGTTAACATCGACAAATATTTAAATAATTAACATATGAAGATATAGTATTACAAAATTAAATTATATCATTTTAATTTATATTATCTATAAATCCAATGGATCGTCTATTGTTTAAATTCAATTATTGATAGCTCAATACAAATTTATGGTAGACCCATAATTTAAATGATAAGATAAGAGATTAAATGTAACATGATCTTCTAGAAATAGTTCCATTAGGTCTATTTTTTAAAAAAAATCACACATGAAGCAAGGTTGTGAATTATGTTTTAATATATAAGATAAGGAAATTTAATGGAATAAACCTTCAGCTATTTGTTCATCCATATTTGAACCTTTGAGTATTTTTGTAATGGAATAAATCCTTAAGTAAATATATATATTTATATATATATATTATAATAGTTGAGTTTTTGCTCACTCCTCAGCGCGCCACGTCAGTATTTTGTGGATCTCATTTTTAAAAAGTGTGAAAAAGTGTCAAGCCCATGGCTCGAACCCAGGTTATTGAGATATAAACACCAACATTTATACCACTAAGCTAAATAATACTTTGTACATTGATGGGTTAATCTAATATATATTTATGAAGGTCGGCAGCCTTTACTTCTTCGGCTTCTTCCGAGGGTCGGACCTACAAGTGTCTTATGGGTTTCATTTTTAAATGGGATTCATCACGTTATATGAAAAAGGTTCAAGTTTGCAACAATTATAGTTTTCTCATATTGTAAACTGTTGTCGTTTAACATGAGTTTGGCTTTTTTTCATCATTGTCTCAAACAAGTCTAAGTTACAGAGTTGCGTCATGTGTCTGTTCGTAATCTATTTTTTCACCGGTGAACTCTTCATGTCCCCATCTTAAATCGCTTGATCATAAATGTTCCTGATTTGTAGCCCCTCTGTAAACCCTATATATATATATATATGATTCTCATCTTTGATGAATCAAATTTGCATCTCCACAAAACTCATTGATTCCTCTTAGTTTTAACCATCTTCTCGAAAATGTTTCTATCTGCCTCTCCAGTTCCTCAAACCGGCGTCCCAGCGTCCGTCACTCAACCTTCGAGTTTCTCCGTCTTGGTCGTAGTAGTCAGAGCATAGCCTCCGGCTTCCACCGCTTATGGGATTTCCTGAATTTCAATAAAGACAAGGAGTTTGAGAATCACGGTTCTCTTCCTTGATGAAAAGGTAAGTTAATCTTCGATCTATCACACTTATTTAACATAATTTTTTTAATTGATTTCCTGATTCTTTGTTAAATAATATTATTTGCAGATTCCATGATTCATGGGTATACTCCCGTCGGACGTGCTAATCATTACATGTCATCTTTGAAAGCAGATTCCATTGTGAAAGTCGATCTTTTTAAGGTTGCTAGGTACTCAAGCATGTACAAGATAACTGATCATTCATTCCTCATTCGTTTCATCTCACTAACCATTATTGATGAAGTCATCACAGGTGCTCCTGAGATCAATCTCCAGTCAAGATTATGTTCGACAATCTCCAAGTTATTGCGAACACAAACCTAGAACTCCCAGGTATATTATCATATTGCATCTGAGTTTATATTATGTTTCGATATCATATCTGATATTTAAACTCGCAGATGTGGTTAGACAAATCTGTTTTGTCCAGGGCTCTGACCTCACCAAAGAAACAACTCGAATCGTTATCCGTCTTCTCATTGATCTGTAAGAAACAATCAACACATAATTTCCATTATATTACTGTCTATATTGTTCTAACATCAATAATCAAAAACATTTCCTACTCAAGATTTGTGGTCGTCTATTTATCCCCCTTACTTATCAATCTAATTTTACACAAATCTTTATTTTACACCTTAAAAGAAACCACAATAACCCAAACAATCAAAACACCAAAAACTAGAATCCCAAAAAAGACGAATCATTAATGATCACCTCTCTTTTTGTCTAATCTTACAAATAAACTTCAAAACAAATATACCAAAACAATCAACTCAACTAAAACTCAACGACACATACATTAAGCCAGCTAAACAAAGACAAACTATACGGTCAGCTATTTAACAATTTACAAACTTACTTTCGCAGATGTTTACGAAGACGACAAACAAGATCAGTGAAACTACCTAAACAAAAAAGCAGAGCAACTTACAAACTCTGATAAAAACAACTAACAATGATTTTTGTTTACATATTACCCATCAAATAAAAGAGAAACAAACACATCCACACCAGGAGATACAAGAGACAATCCCAACAAACACAAAAGCGGCAACAACATCTTCACCTGTTCACTCCTCTTATCTTATATATGAAACTAGCTTATATGCTTAATGTCAACAAGACAATGCTATTGTCTTCTTATGAGAAATACATATATTCGTTTAAAACTCATTAATGCCCAAATACTAATTGTCACTCATTTTATAGTTATTTCTACAAGTCTTCATGTATTTGTTTTAAATGTCGGGTAAAAGCAACAAGTTTAAAAATAAAAAAAACATATAACCAAGATAATAAGAATTAAAAAAATATTACTTAATACACACAACTTACACAACTAAACTGGAGAAAAAAATATCGAGAAATAAAAGGTACTCACAACAACTTTAATATAATCTATGTAATCTCAACAGTATAAGTAACAAATTAAAAAGACAAACAAACAATAAGTCTCAGTGATACATCAAGCAACACCACGAACTATATCAATCACATTAGTAACACAGTTTAGTCTTTCATGAGTGGAGAACAATACATATACAGTTCATCATCACAACTCTAACCCTATAACAATAAAAAAACTTGAAAAACAATGATCAACCCAAAACGCAAAATTCACAGCTACAATAATCCTAACAAATATTGAGATGAAACAAAAACTTTGTCCACGATTCCGCGTTTGCACACTGGCAATTCCCTAGTCTGTTAGAAAAGTTAACTCTCTCCGTCTATACAACGTTTATAACCTATCATTTTTTCTTCTTTATACAATTTAAATGTAATAAAATAATAATATATTAAAAAGGAAAAAAATGCATCTACGGAACAATATACCGGCAAGAATTTTATTAAAAACTACAAGATATTTGTTTTCCCTTATAATTTTAATTTCTCATAAAAATATTTTAAAATAATTGAAATTACAATGTTTATAACAAATTAGGAGTTCAATCTGAAATAAACCAAAAATAAAACATCAAAATTATAATAGGTTGTCTTGTCAATAACAAAAATAAAATTATACAAATCACATCATCTAATGAAAAATAATTCCACGGTAGCAGAGTAAGACAATACGTTAACCAAGTGGTTTTGATCTAGTGGTGAAGAAGTTTCAGCCGGAGCTTCTGTCTTGGGTTCGATTCCCCTTAGTCATTCATTGACAAGAAAACATGGATTTCTATGGCCCTTTTGGTGATTAGTTCTTGGACCTAGAATGCATTTGAGATCACACCAAAGTTATAAAAAAAAAAAGACAATACGTTAACGAAAAACCTAAAAAAATGAAAACCTACTTTTTGGTTTGGAATACAACACAGATTTTAATAATATAAATTTAAAAAATTTAAGAAAAAAATAAATAAAAATTATTAATAGTTTGTCCGGTGGTTTAATCAAGAGCGGAATTTGTAGGGTTTAAAGATTCTTTACGGATTTTATCAAAATTTTAAATAATAAATATTTTTAAAAATTTAAACTGGATTACTTATCGGATAAATGATGAATTTGCCAAGTCAAGTACCTAGCAACCAGACTACGTGTGCTTTAAATAAAAACTTAAGACAATACGTTAACCAAGTGGTTTTGATCTAGTGGTAAAGGAGTTTCAGCCGGAGCTTCTGTCTTGGGTTCGATTCCCCTTAGTCATTCATTGACAAGAAAACATGGATTTCTATGGCCATTTTGGTGATTAGTTCTTGGACCTATAATGCATTTGAGATCACACCAAAGTTATATAAAAAAAAGACAATACGTTAACGAAAAACCTAAAAAAATGAAAACCTACTTTTTGGTTTGGAATACAACACAGATTTTAATAATATAAATTTAAAAAATTTAAGAAAAAAATAAATAAAAATTATTACTAGTTTGTCCAGTGGTTTAATCAAGAGCGGAATTTGCAGGGTTTAAAGATTCTTTACGGATTTTATCAAAATTTTAAATAATAAATATTTTTAAAAACCTAAACTGGATTACTTATCGGATAAATGATGAATTTGCCAAGTCAAGTATCTAGCAACCAGACTACGTGTGCTTTAAATAAAAACTTATTGTTTATGTGCTAAGCCTCGTCGTTTTTTTCTATTCAAATGGTAAAAGGCAAAAAAAAATTGTTTGGGTTTAAACATCTGGTTAAATGTTTTTTTTTTATAAAGCTGGCAAAATTTCTCTCTCGTTTAGAATCACGAGAATTGGGCAAGTGGCTGGGAACCTTTTCCCCTTTGTATCCTATCCGTTCGTTTTTCAGATAATATCTTTGAGTTTCAATCTCAGACGTTTAATCTAGGGTTCTTATCAAAAAAAAAGAAATTTTTAGAAAATCAGTGCGTGAGATCTTCAATTGTGATATCTTCGTTGTGAGTTAAGAAAGGAAGTGGGGTAACAAGTGGTGGTGTTATTGGTTGGAATCTATTGGAATTATGGCAGAGAATCTAGATAGAGCACTTACAGAGATGTCACTGGAGGAAGATGAAAAGCCGTATGTTCTCCCAGATAGACCGGAGTATTATTCTACGGAGAGAAACTCCTTGAGTCTAACTGGAAGATTGTTGAATCCGCAGTGTCAGAAGATGACTGATCTAATTTTGGATATGCCAAGAAAATGACAGTTATATGATAGAGTCAGAGGTGTAGCTCTATCCAAAGATAGATTTCAGTTCATCTTCAAATATGAAAGGGATCTGTTGGATGTGTTACATCGTGGACCTCATACCAGTAATATGTGGTCTATAGCGCTTGAGAGATGGGTGGAGAGGCCACCGGCAGACTACCTGAAGTTTCTTCATGTATGGGTGCAGATGAGAAATATTCCAGTGAATCACTACACTCCGGAAGCCATACACGACTTAGGCAAATTCGCTGGTGAGGTGGTGGAAGTCCCTTTCGACCCGGAGAAGGCTCAGACAAAGGATTATGTGCGGGTGCTAGTGAAGTTTGATGTCTCAAGGCCGTTGAGAAGAGCTAAGAAAGTGACGATTACGGGAGGCGAAGAAGTTAATATTCTGTATGATTACGAAAGGCTACAAAAGAGATGTTATACGTGTCAAAGACTTACACATGAACAGGAGGTGTGTCCTTTTGGTAGTCTGTCGAATCTCAAGGGTGTTGGAATAGATTGTCAAGCGTTGGGGAATAGTAAACTTAAGGTGGATCCATCAATGGATATCAATGATCCCTTATTCGGCTTAGTGCCTTATAAACTCATGGATATTGATAATCTTTCCGGAAAACCTAAGAGAGAAAAAGACAAAAATAGCACTAAATCAAGTTTATGTTCCCAAACTAGCACTCAAGGTCAAAAGTCACAAAAATAACACTTAATGTTTTATCAAAAGTCACAAACTTAGGGTTTAGAGTTAAAGGGTGGGGTTTAGGATTTAGGGTTTAGGGTTTATGGTTTAGGGTTTAGAGTTTAGGGTTTAGGGTTTAGATTTTAGGGTTTAGGGTTTAGAGTTTAGGGTTTAGGGTTTATGGTTTAGGGTTTAGGGTTTAGAGTTTAGGGTTTAGGGTTTAGAGTTGAGAAATGAGGTTTTGGGGATAAGATTTCAAATTTTGAAAAATAAAAAAAATTAAAATTTTCAAAGGATAAACTTAGAAAGGTGCTATTTTGGTCATTTTAGTTTTTGAGTGCTATTTTTGTGATATAAACTTAGAAATGTGCTATTTTGGAGATTTGCCCAACCTAAGATTGCTGAAGAAGTATTGGATAAAATGAGGATCTACATCAAATCAGCTGATGGGCCAGAGAAAATGGCGAGGGAAGAACGAGTTTAGAAGTCTCTTAAGGAGTTGGAAGATGATTCCTTGGGTCAGAAATTTGTTTTGAGATTAGAGGCTCCTCAATTGTATCAAACTTTCTCGATAAAGGAAAGGGAGTGGTCTTTGATTTCAATGCCAAAGATGATCGAATCCAACCCTCAGAAAAGCTTATGGCTAGTGCTTTTAAGGCGGGAACGAGGGTGCTTAATTCAGGCAAAGTTCTCAGTCAGATGGAGAGCAAAGAGGTGTCTGCGGAGTCTGTTCAGTCAGTTTTTATTCAGGAGGGTTCAACGGGTTATAGCATTGGTTTCAATGAAAATAGTGCTTCCGGGACCACCATGAAGAAGACAAACAAAAGGAGGTGCCCGAGCACTTTTACTAGAAAAGCTAATGGGAAAGGAATTGCGAAAGGATCGACCAAACCGGGGAAAAAAGTGGGAGAAGGGATGATTAATGAAACAAAGAGGAAGGCAGATGATGATGTCGAGCCATCTCAAAGCTCTGCAAGGTTTAAGAAACCATTGGTGGTCCCAATTGAGGGACCGCCCAATATCTGAATGGCTATCTGGAATTGCCAGGGATTGGGCCGTGCACAAGATCTGGTGATTCCGAGGTTGCGGGAGATGAGAAAAGAGCATTTCCCGGATATTTTATTTCTGATGGAAACTAAGCAAGGCAGAGATGAGTTGGTGGACCTGCAGGAATGGTTAGGATATGATAGGATAATGACAGTGAATCCGAATGGTTTCAGTGGTGGTTTGGCTCTTTTGTGGAAAAGTAGTGTAAATATTTTCTTTAAGTATGTGGATAAACACTTGGTAGATTTCGGTGTACAGATGGGGAATGAATCATTTTTTGTTTCTTGTATCTATGGGGAGCCAATCAAGAAAAACAGACCGAAGTTATGGGAGAAACTTTCTCGGATTGGAGCTCATAGAAATGAAGTGTGGTGCATGTTAGGAGACTTCAACGACATAAGGAACAATGATGAAAAAATTGGAGGGCCGAGACGTAGTGAGAAATCTTTTCAACCCTTCAACGACATGATCTCTGTGTGTGAAATGGTGGAACTTCAATCATCAGGAAACAACCTAACTTGGGGAGGTTTGAGATGGCTGAAGTGGATTCAAAGTAGATTGGATAGATGCTTTGGAAACAAGAAATGGATGAATCTCTTTCCAGCATCGAATCAGATCTTCTTGGATAAAAGAGGCTCCGACCATAGGCCAGTTCTTGTTAAGCTACTCACTTCTGCTGACTCGTATAGGGGTAGCTTCAAGTTTGATGGAAGGTTTCTTAACAAACCAGGGGTGAAAGAGGAAATCAAAAAGGCCTGGCTTACAAATCATGCCTTTTTTGGTGCGACAGTTTCAGATAAATTGAAGAGTTGTCGCAAATATCTGAGTAGGTGGAAGAAGAAAGTGAATATGAACTCAAGGGATAAGATAACGCAACTTCAAATAGCGTTAGAAGCAGAACAGTCTAAAAGCTTTCCTTCTGGAGTAAGGGTTAACTTTCCTAAAGCTGAGTTGATCAATGCCTATAAAGAGGAAGAGAAGTATTGGCGTCAGAAGTGTAAAGATAAATGGACCACGAAGGGAGATCTCAACACAAGATACTATCACGCATCTGTCAAAGCCGGTAGAGCAAGAAAGAGAATTGACAAACTGTTGGATGAGAAAGGTCAGATGCAATTCTCAGAGGCAGCAAAGGCACAGGTAGCAACGGATTATTTCAATAGACTGTTCAAAGCGGAGAGTGATGGCAACTTTGATCAGCTCTTCGAAGGATATGTTGGAAAGGTTTCTGCCGCGATGAACGAAATGCTGACAAGAGAAGTTTCGAATGAAGAAGTAAGAGACGCGGTTTTTGCGATTAACCCAGTCAGTGCACCAGGACCCGATGGTATGTCGGGCTTATTCTTTCAGAAGTATTGGCCTATCATTGGCAATCAAGTCACAGAAGAAGTGATGAATTTCTTTGTGCATGGAACCTTCCCAAGAGAATGGAACTATACACATTTTTGCTTGTTGCCTAAGGTGATAGATCCGGTCCTCATGTCTGATCTGCGTCCCATCAGTCTCTGCTCTGTCCTTTACAAAATCATATCAAAGATTATTGTGGGAAGGATGAAGCCACTACTCCCTGATCTAGTCTCCCCAACTCAATTGGCGTTCGTGGAAGAGAGGTTGATTACATATAACATCTTGATTGCTCACGAGATGGTACACGCATTGAGGACGAATGAGAAGATTGCTTCGCAATTTATGGCCATAAAATCAGACATGTCTAGGGCTTACGACAGAGTAGAATGAAGTTACTTGCGAGCTCTCCTCAGGGCAATGGGATTTGTGGAGTCTTGGGTTGATAGAGTGATATTCTGCGTTTCCTCGGTGACCTTCTCGACGCTGATCAATAACCATGCGTTTGGGTGTATCAGACCAGAAAGAGGGCTTAGGCAAGGCGATCCTTTGTCACCGTTTCTCTTCATTCTATGTACGGAAGGTTTGATTCATATGATGGAGATGGCGGTGAGGGACGAGAAGATCCATGGTATCAGATTTACAGATGAAGGGCCAATGATTCATCACTTGCTCTTTACAGATGATAGCCTGCTGATTTGCAGAGCGGAGGTTGTACAAGCTGAAGAGCTGATGAGAATTCTAAAGGTATATGAAAGAGCTACAGGTCAGCAAGTTAGCATTGCTAAATCGGCTATCACCTTTGGAGCTAAAGTTCCGGAAAGCATAAAAGAAACCATAAGAGGAGTCACTGGTATCCAGAAGGAAGGAGGGTCAGGGTCCTATTTGGGGTTACCGGAATGTTTCAGTGG
This sequence comes from Brassica napus, assembly GCF_020379485.1. Classification (NCBI taxonomy): domain Eukaryota; kingdom Viridiplantae; phylum Streptophyta; class Magnoliopsida; order Brassicales; family Brassicaceae; genus Brassica; species Brassica napus. The sequence continues at coordinate 23,632,838 of NC_063452.1, forward strand.
ATCAAAGACTGAGATGCTGGCGTATATATATGATAGACTCAAGGATCGTCTATCGGGGTGGTTCATCAAACAGTTATCTTTGGGTGGTAAGGAGATCTTGATCAAGGCAGTGGCAATGGCGATGCCTATCTATGCGATGTCGTGTTTCAAATTGACCAAGACTTTGTGTGAGAACCTGACTAAAGCGATGGCTGATTTTTGGTGGAATGCGCTTGAGCATAAGAGGAAGATGCATTGGCTAAGTTGGTCGAAATTATCTCTTGCAAAAGATCAAGGAGGATTGGTGTTTAAGGATCTTCAAAGCTTCAATCAAGCTCTATTGGCAAAGAAAGCGTGGCGTATTCTTAATGATCCAGATTCTTTGCTTGCGAGAGTCTTCAAGAGCCGATATTTTCCAAACAAGCAGTTCTTAGATGCGAAAAATGGCTCTCAGCCGTCTTATGCATGGCGCAGCATTCAGTTTGGGAAAGAATTATTGGTTATGGGTCTGAAGAAAAAGATTGGAAATGGTAAGTCTGTGGCTGTGTGGGTTGATGCTTGGATTGAAGGTGATGTGCTAAGGAGACAGTTAATGAAGAACATATTTGTAGATCTTCTTTTGAGTGTTGATAAGCTAATCGATCAAGATAACAGATGTTGGAATCTTAATACTCTACATGATCTGTTCTATGAGGAAGATGTAACTAGAATCTTAGCAATGAAGCCGGTCTTTGAAGTGGATGATTACTAGGTTTGGCAACACAACAAGCATGGTGGTTACTCGGTCAAGTCTGGTTATTGGTTGAAAAATAGAGTGACAAAGAGTGAGGAGATAAAGGAAGCTGAAGCCTTACCTTCATTGAATGGATTGAAAGCGGCAGCGTGAAAACTTAAGGCTCCTCCCAAGATAAAAAATTTCTTTTGGCGTGCTCTGAGTAATGCGATTTCTGCAGGGGAGATATTGGTTAAGAGAGGAATTAAAATGGATCCCTGTTGTCAGGCTTGTGGATTCCAAGTTGAGTCGATAAACCACATTCTATTCACCTGTCCCATTGCTCGTCAGGTATGGGCTCTTGCGAATGTACCGGTTCCAGAACAGGGATTTGACTGGATCTCCCATTATTCCAACTTTCACTACCTCTTCTCCTTAGAGTCCAACAAGACGATGCCTCAAAGGGTGATTAATGTTATGCCTTGGTTGATTTGGTTCCTTTGGAAAAATAGGAACAATCTTTTGTTTGAAGGTAAACAATCCAATTTGATGGAGATGATTGGAAAAACTTTTGAGGAATCTGAGTTATGGAGTTTAGCTCAGATGCATGAACAGAGGTTAGAAGAGGCTCAAAGGAAGGAAGCATTGGAAGCGCAGAAAAAGTGGTCTCCTCCTCCCAGAGGTTGGGTGAAGTGCAATATTGGAGTAGGTTGGTCAAATCGTAACCAGGTGGGAGGTGAGGCTTGGGTGATAAGAGATCATAAAGGTAAAGTATTATTACACAGCAAAAGAGCCTTTTATTTGATAAAGAATCTACATGAGGCCAAATTGAAAGCGCTTGTATGGGCCATTGAGAGTATAGCTGATCACCACTTTGATCGAGTGATAATTGCTATAGACGATGGCGATCTAAGTCAGATGATCTTAAGACCGAAGGCTTAGCCAAATTTCAAAGGAAAAATTGGGTTGATTATGGAAAGGTTGGTTAGAATAGAATGGTGGAGATTGGTGAAAGAATTCAGGGATAACAACAGAGGTGTTTTCCTCATTGCTCAAAGTGTAGTTAAAGGAGGATGTCTCAGTTCATATGTAGCAACTGGAGGTCCAAGATGGCTACATGAGTTCTTCGAGAGTGAGAAAAAGTTTTCCTCTGGTTAGTTCTCTGCAGTAGGTTTTTGGGAATTTTTTGGTTGGTTTGGGTGTTTGTGCTTATAAGGCTTTCGACTTAATGAAGGAGTTGTTGTTATAGGTTTCGGTGTTTTGTGTGGTGTCTAAAAATCTGTCCCTGATGTAATACTTTTGGAACTCTTCTGGTTCATGAATATAATTTAACAGATGACAAAAAAAAAAACATCTGGTTAAATCAGTGGGTCGATTTTTCTAACAGATTTTACTTAAGAATTTATTTCATTATAAAAATACTTAGGGTTTAAATATGGATGTATCAATAGTTGAAAGTTTATTCCATTATAGTCCCAAATAAAAACAAAGAGAATGGGTTACCTAAAATTGAATGGTTTATTACGAATCAACTTTCGATTCATAAAAATGATGTATTGAAAAATGTGAAACTGTTATGTTAAAGAAAAAAATGTGAAACTGTTTTTTTTTTTTGACAACAGTGAAACTGTTAGTTGAATAAATTTACTGGTCACGTTTAATGAGCTATATGGTGGACCAAAGACAAATGACATGTTCGCTTTACATTTTCCCTCACATGTTTGTTATCTCGTATTTTTTTACCAAAAAAAGAGGTTTATTAATGCATTAATTAAATAACTAAATTTAGTGATCTAATCTAGGAAATTAGTCGGCAAAGTTAGCGGATGTATCACCACTTGTTCAATCAGTTATACTATCATTTCTTCATGTGCATCAGACATTAGGACTCTTTCTTCACCCCCAACAACATGAAACATTAAAACCGGACAACACATAAAACTGACATTCACTTCTTTTTTGTTTATTCAATCTTTTTTGTTTGCTGTTTCATGAGATCGATTACATGGAAAACAAAGAGGACATGACCATCAAACGACGGGCTTGAAGGATGTGAGATTCATTGATTTTAACCATTGTTTCTCCCATACAATCGCCTCATAGTTCTTGCTCGCACCTGGGCCGGCTACACCGTCATTAACCGCCACAATAAGCCGGTAATTAGTGCCAGCGACTACCTTAGACTCACCGCTAACAACCACAACGAATTTAAGTTCCGACTTACTTTCCATGTCGTACTCGGAAACAGCAAATTTGCCTACCTCTACGACGTGAGGATCCTTAACGTTGCTGATGGGACTCCATCTACCAGCAGGCAACATCGCAGATGCGTGGAAAGAGAGGAGAAGGAGAAGAAGAAAGATTGCTCTGCTATTCATTCTTGCTGTGAAACTGTTTGTTTTTTTCTCTAATAATGGCAGAGGTCTCTAGTGTTCTTATATAGTAGAAGCTTGCCACATGACGTGGAGAACTTGTAAATTTTTTTGCCTTGATACATGGCACAAGTGAAGTAAGATATTGGAATGTTTATTAACATTTATGAAAATGTATTAAATAGGCACATTTTAAGGATTTTGACAAGTTCCACCATTTTATAAATATTAATCTAATCATTTTAATCAATACACAACTATATAGCACAATGATAAATAATGAAAATAAATGAGTGTAACGGACAAAAAGTAGAAAACCAAAGACGTACTGATACAAACGTTTTCTTTTCCCTTTCTCGAGTTTGAGAAAACCCGAAACAGTTTAATACACGCTGGACAATATGAACAATGTGGTATGAGCATGATATGGTCAAATAGTATAGCTGGATAGATTGACAATAATACCGTGTGAGACACTCATAAATATAAAACTATTTTATTGGTTTTATAATTTAAAGACCATGCTAAATTTTTATATTTGTTTTTGAAATACCAACTTAAAAATTCATGAGTAAATATAAGTGTTTAATTCGATAAAAATGTGTGAGCTATATAGATTTTCTTCTGTTAGAGAAGATCATTTGGATTTAGTAAAAATGTGCGAGCTATATAGATTTTCTTTTGTTAGAACCCACATCATATCATAGTATATGGTTCAGTTACACCGAATAAACCAAAATTAGTATACAATAGTATAGTTACTAAATGATAACCCGCACGCGGGGAAGTGAATTTTTTATACTAATGTTTGTTCATCAAATGATTTTAACATTTTGCAACATTACAATTTTTATTGATTGTAAAATGGCGAATAAAAATATTGGTCTCTTAAATGTATCATCGTTGTTGAAGAGTTAACGTATTACAACTCATTTTAATTTTTTTAAGACTTTATATGCACAAAAGGTTATTAAGTTTTGCGGCTGACACAAATCACCAAAACCAGATAGACAACATCGATTATAAAATGACGAAAGCGGATTAGATTTTCTACACTCGATTTCTTATTATTGACTCTCTGATAGAGAAGCGAAAGCTAAGAGAACAAGGATTCGACAAGAACTCGATGAGAACTCGCAGAATCGAAGGAAACTTGTTATAGTTGATACTCTTAACGCAAACAAGGGGAACTTTGAAGATGATGATACTCTCGACAAGATCAAAGAAGGCTAGAGTACTCCTCTAAGTGCTTTGATAAGCTCTGATTGCAATTGCAAAATATATATTATAAAACGTGTATCTTTACAAAGAAGAAAGCTCAATATATAAACTACGTAACTAGATACTAATCTCAAAAGGATTGATAATTATCCAATCATAAATAAAATAAAGAAAAGGAAAACAAAGCTCTTAAGTCGGCTAAGGCCTTAGCGACACGTACGGCCCAAGCATCCAATGATCCGCTACATCAGGTTCTCCCCGGGGATGAAGGATTCGTCCACGAATCTGCAGGCTCGTTATCACCATGAAAAGGAGAAAGATGCTTAACGTTGAACACATTGGATGTGCGCAAATGTGAAGGAAGTTGGACTCGATAAGCATTAGGATTCAAACACTCCAAAACCTCCACGGGGCCTATCTTCTTGGACTTCAATTTATTGTATTCACGCAAAGGCAAACGTTCTTTCGTCATGTACACCCAGACCAAATCGCCTGGAACAAAGAGAACCTCACGGCGTTTTTCGTCAGCTGCAGACTTGTACTTCGCGGCCGAAGCTTCCAAATGATCATGCGCTTGCTGATGCAACTTCTGCAGGTCTGTGACAAAGTCCATGGCTTCTCCATGGTGCCTAGTCTTATCCGAAAGAGTAGCCAAGTCCAAAGGACACCGAGGAACCAAAAGGCGAGAAACCTAGACTCCTATTCAACGCATGGTTATGCGCAAACTCGGCTTGAAAAAGCTTAGTATCCCAAGATTTGATGTTGTCACCCACCAGAAAACGCAGGAGATTTCCGAGAGATCTGTTCGTCACCTCCGTTTGTCCATCAGAGTGCGGATGGTACACAGAACTCATATCAAGAGACGTACCCAACATCTTCCACAAAGATCTCCAAAAGTGACTCAAGAAACGAGTGTCACGATAAGAAACAATAGCCGTCGGAAGACCGTGAAGACGATACACCTCGCGAAAGAATAAGACAGCCACACTAACCGCATCTGTCGTCTTCTTACAAGCAATAAAATGGGCCATTTTAGAAAAACGATCAACCACCACGAAGATTGAAACAAAACCATGTTGCGTACGAGGCAAGCCAAGGACGAAATCAATGCTAACGTCAGTCCAAGGCTGAGTAGGTATTGGCAGAGGCAGGTATAGACCGGCGTTGGACGCCTTACCTTTCCTTCTTGACAAACGCGACACCGCTCGACAAAACGCTCCACATCTCAGCGTAAACACGGCCAAAAGTATGACATAGTCACTAGCAGCAGGGATCGATCGCGTCCGACATGCCCCTCATTGTGTAATTCGCTGACAATCTGAAGGCGTAGACTGGAGTCTGGTACATAAAGTCGCGTGTCTTTAAACAAGTACCCATCGTGGATCGTATAGTCACCACACACTCCATTCGACACCTCATTGAAGATGCGTCCGAAGAATGGATCAGAAGGATACAAATCAGAAAAATTTGAGAAGCCAGGCACACGTGTATGCATTGCTGTTAATAGTCCATGCCGGCGGCTAAGAGCATCTGCGACTTTATTCGTCTTACCCGACTGGTGTCTTATGGAAAATTTGAACTGTTGAAGGTAGGAGATCCAAGCTGCGTGTCTCACTGATACTTTCGCTTGGCTGTCAAGGTGTCGCAAGGCGTCGTGATCAGTAAGCAGAACAAATTCACGATGCGCCAAGTAGTGTCTCCAATGCTTAATTGCCTGAACAATGGCATAGAATTCAACGTCATAAGTGTTGTATCTTCCCCGAGCGCCAGCTAGTTTCTCGATATAGAAGGCTATCGGGCGGCCTCCCTGACTCAGAACCGCTCCAATCCCAAGCTTTGACGCGTCACAGGGTAACTCAAAGGTCTTGGTAAAATCGGGAAGCACCAGAATAGGAGCAGTCGTGAGCTTGTCTTTGATAAGTTCGAAGGCCTTTGTAGCTTCGGTGGTCCATTCGAACTTGCCTTCCTTCATACAAGTTGTTATAGGAGCCATAATAGTACTGAAATGGCTAATAAAACGTCGGTAAAAAGATGCAAGTCCGTGAAAACTACGTACTTCAGAGACTGTCGTAGGTACTGGCCAAGACTTCACTGCCTCGATCTTTGAGAGGTCTACTGCAAGGCCCTTGTCTGAGATGACGTATCCAAGAAACATGACTTGGGAAACACCAAACTTGCACTTGTGGTGAGCCGTAAATAGCTTCTCTGTTCGTAGAGCTGAAAGGACTTGCCGAAGATGCTCTGCGTGATCCGCCAGCGAGGTGCTAAAGATCAAAATGTCATCGAAGTATACAACAACAAACTTGCCAATAAAAGGTCGCAGCGCCTGGTTCATGATTCTCATAAAGGTGCTCGGCGCATTAGATAAACCAAAGGGCATGACTAAGCACTCGAACAAACCTTTCCTGGTTTTGAATGCTGTCTTCCACTCGTCGGCCTAATGTGAATCTGATGATAGCCACTCTTCAGATCGATTTTTGAGAAAACCGTGGCAGTTCCTATCTGATCAAGTAGGTCATCAAGACGAGGTATAGGAAAGCGATACTGAATGGTTATCTTGTTAATTGCCCTGCTGTCCACATACATTCGCCACGATCCATCCTTCTTCGGTATCAAGAGAGCAGGGACTGCTCACGGGCTCAAACTCTCTTTGATATAACCCTTCTGTAATAATTCCTCAACCTGTCGGCGAAGCTCTTCATGTTTCGTAGGGCTCATTCTGTAATGGGCTCTGTTAGGCAACGTCGCTCCTGGAACAAGATCAATGTGGTGATGTATGTCGCGAAGCGGAGGTAAGCCATATAGGAGTTCAGCCGGGAACACGTCATTAAACTCGTCCAATGCAGAGAGTAGAGACGGTGGTGTTGTCGTCGACAACGTGTGACTCGATGCTGAAGGTATCAAGGCAAAAGCAACACCTTCAGAACGTAATTCCGACACAAAGGTCGAGTAAGAAAAAATGAGTGTCATTGGTTGAGCGTTGGGGATGACAGGAGGAGCGACAACGTCTGCCGGCGGAGTTGGAAGTAACAGAATCTGATGTGTTTCCCATATGAAACTGTACGTGTTCTTTGCTCCATCATGAATGATCTTACGATCAAATTCCCATGGTCGACCTAGGATTAGATGCGCGATGTCCATTGGTGCCACATCGCAGTAAGTGCGCTCTTTATAGTAAGGTCCTATTGAAAAGGGAACCAGCACTCTTTGAGTAACGCGCAAGCAACTGCTCTCCGTGATCCAACCAAGTGTATATGGCGCTGGGTGTTGTTCTCGGATAAGTCCCAACTTGTTGACAGCATCATCTGCGATGACATTCTTGGAGCTACCCGAATCAATGATAAAAGTGCACACACGATCTCCTATGGTACATGTAGATCTGAAAATATTGGTGCGCAACCACTGAACATCTTGTCGACGCGGCACAACGCAAGATCGTTGAAGCACCAGTAAGTGACCCGTATCACCTGTCGTAGGAAGGACCTCATCTTCGGCTTTGTCCTCGTCATCATCACCATAGAAGTTGTATATAGGTTGAGAGTCATCCTTCGTATTGTCTAAGACCAACCCCCGACGGTTTTTATGTGGGCAAGTCGTTTGACGATGATCCGGTTCTCCACACGTGTAGCATTTTAATGCTGGAGGGCGGGTAGTTCGTCGCAGATTCTGATCCTCAGGTTGACCTGTTGTCTGAGGTTGAGCATCACCCTCTTTCGTTGTTGCCGGTGTTGTTGTCTGCTCAGCAGTGCGAGAGCGAGATGATTGGTTTGTCCAAGACGAAGAACGTTGCGTTTGCTCAAAGGAAGCTGCACGCCTATGAGCTTCAGCAAATGTCGTTGGGTCGAACTGAGCAAGTGCATTCAGTAGTTGCGGACGAAGACCACCAATGAAACGCGAGACCAATTGTTCTGCACTATCGTAAATATCCGTTCTTGTCAACAAGAGTGAGAACTCGTCGGCATATTCGTCGATGGTACGGGAACCCTGGCATAGGTTCTGAAGCCTAGTGTACACTGTCCGCTCGTAATTGTGAGGTAAGAATGTGGCCCGTAGATGTTTCTGAAGCTTAACCCACGACACTATCGGCGGTTTACCAAGACGGTTTCTGGTGGTTTTGAGCTGTTTCCACCATGAGGAAGCATGACCACGAAACAGCATAGCTACGAGGGGCACACGACGTTCCTCCGGAACCTGTTTGAATTCCAAAAGTTCATCTACCGTTGCTATCCAGTCGAGCAGAGCTTCTCCTCGCGATCCACCATGAAACTCAGGTATTTCTACCTTGAACGATGATTCCCAACGTTTGTCGTGTTGGCGTATTGGATCATCATCATCCCGTTGATGTCGGACTTGACGACGACGATCTCAATGTCTTGCGAATGGGTTTGTGTCGACGGAAATGTCATCTTCTGTTTCAGCATCATCAAACAGGGGATTAGCTCGCGCTAGACGATCCACTAGCATCGCTCCCATCTCCATGAAAGAAGCATGCACTGTCGCTTGAAAACTTTCCTGCATCGCCAGCAAATCTTTGCGGAATTCAGACAAATCTCTGTTGTTAGGAGGGTCAGCTGATTTCTTTGGAGGCATTGTTGAAAGGAGTTGTTGATTCCTGAACCTGGCTCTGATACCAACTGATAGAGAAGCGGGAAGCTAAGAGAACAAGGATTCGACAAGAACTCGATGAGAACTCGCAGAATCGAAGGAAACTTGTTGTAGTTGATACTCTCAACGCAAACAAGGGGAACTTTGAAGATGACGACACTCTCGACAAGATCAAAGAAGGCTAAAGTACTCCTCTAAGTGCTTTGATAAGCTCTGATTGCAATTGCAAAATATATTTTATAAAACGTGTATCTTTACAGAGAAGACAACTCAATATATAAACTACGTAACTAGATCATATTCTCAAAAGGATTGATAATTATCCAATCATAAATAAAATAAAGAAAAGGAAAACAAAGCTCTTAAGTCGGCTAAGGCCTTAGCGACACGTACGGCCCAAGCATCCAATGATCCGCTACATCACTCTCCATAAGTGATTTCATTTTCTACCACTATAAAATTGTCATTTTGTTCTCGTTTCTGTTTCACTGATATGAGTTTTGTTTCTTTTTTAACTTGTTCAATGAACTCGGTGAATTACATAAGTGTCAATTTAAAAAGATAGACATTTGTAAAAATTTGTTCCACTCAAGATACATATCTAAGAATCAAAATGTTAAATAAAATCACCGACAAACTCTATTTACAGATTAGTGATCTAATATATCAAGCTGTTATAAAATATAAGTGCAGACTCGAAATATAAATGTATGTCTAGTATATTCATTAGTTTGGTCCAAAAATCATCTAATTCTAAAACAACAAAGCAAATTACTTATTTTATTAACTTATGCTTTTGAGGTTTAGTTATTTAATAGTATACCGATAAAAATATATATATAATACTTTACCATTCTAGTATATGTAAAATATGTATAAACTAAAAAATATTTGATTTATTAAATGATAAACCATAAAACTTATAGTAAACAGTTCAAATATCTCATTCTTACAATTATAATAGCTAGAAGGGTATTGGGGAGAAACAAATATTAGACAAATGATCAAATCTTTCATTCTTCGAACAAACTCAAAATGAGGTGATTGAAATCTTGTCATTATATTTTACTAAAAGATTTTATGAATAAAAATAAAGACTAAATTATTTAATCTAAATGAAATAATATATATATAGTGCTTCCAATATTAAAAATCACTTCGATTTAAAGAAGTGTATTTTTCGGATTGTCAGGATCAAATAACATATTAGAAACTACATATTTAAAAAAACAATTTGTATACACAAAAGTATTTAAATTAGAGTAAACACGCAAATCAAAACCAATACCTTTTGTTAATTGACAATCATGTTTTTGGTAAATAAATCAAAACAATCATTTTATTTACTTTATTTGTTATATAATTAATTTTTATTGATATTGACATATATATAGTATATTTTAATATAAATATTTATTATTGACACTTCATACTCATGATTTTATTAACATTTGTATATTTTCTGTAATAAAAATTTAAACAGTTAATCACAAAAATTTTAATGTGAGATTTTTCAATATTGATTTCAAAATTAAAATATTAAGATCTCAATAATTTTTCACAGCAAATTTTGAAATTAACATATTTTTATATTTTTATATAGTATATAATTTAATTTAAATGATATTAATATTATATATATATATATAATATTAATATCTATTTGTGAGAGACTTCATATTCATACGATTTATGATCATTTCTATTTTGCTTGAACAAAAAAATAGTTAAACCATTAATCACAAAATTTTCAATGTGAGACTTTTATCATCTTTAGTAATTTATAGTGTTTAATTTTTTCAATAATATAAAATTAAACAAAAAAAAGAGAGAGAATACAAAAATTGTTATCAAATATGTATTATTCATAATCATTAATTGTCATATATATAATAGTCATATTAGGTAATTCCATAACATTTATTTAAAGAAAGAAAAAATATTTTTGTGTACACTACTAATCAATTTGATAGTTAGTTTAATAAAAAATATATATATACTTATATGAACAAATTTATTTTTCTAAAGATTCTAAGAATTATCCTAGTGCTGCCATGTGGCTACGAAAATATGTTGTAATCCTCATTAATTAATATATAGGGGATATTATATATAAACTATATAATACAATTGTTCATATATATATAAATAATTTTATTAATATAATTTTGATATTTAAAATTTTAATTTTAATAATTTATTATTTTATCATATACTGCAATAGTACTGTGAAGTTTAACCACATCTAAACTTTGCGTTCCACCTGTGACTGGCATCTATAATATGATATACTTCATTATACTACAGTAATGAATCAATAGTGTAATGGTCTTATGTTTTTAGCCCATCGAACTAAACTCCTGCTTTTGATGCAAAAATGTATGCCCCTGTCATGTAATATATAGTTCATACTGAATCACAAATGAATTAAAACGAAAGTGGTTAACTATAATCGTGAAAGTTAATAGTAATACCTAGAGTGGGCATCAAAACAGAGAGAAAGGCCGTTCCAGCAATCTTGAGAGCCAAGCCGGTCTTGATCATGTCCTTGATCTCGATATGCCCTGTCGTGAACCCAACGATGTTAGAAGGTGTTCCCGTGGGGAGCAAGAAAGCGAACTGAGCCCCAATGGCACCAGGGACCATTAGGAGCAGAGGATGGATTCTCATTGTCTTTGCAATCTCAATGAGCAAAGGAACCAACAATGTAGTGGTTGCGTTGTTTGACGTGAACTCAGTGATAGTAGCAGCGATGAGACAAACCGTTGGAGCGATGGCCCAATAAGGAGCTGTTTCGAGAAACACGAGTCCTTTGGACAAGACTTCAGCTAAGCCGCTTGTTCGTACTCCATCGGCTATAGCGAACCCAGCTCCTAATAACAAGACAATGTTCCACGGGAGTTTCTTGCATTTGTCCCAATCCATTAGCTTCTCTCCCTTTTTAATATTGTTTGGGATTATAAACAGCAATGTAGCCATCATCACACTCACCGTTCCATCCCCTGCCCGGCCGTCGAAGATGCAACCCCAGCCGGGGATATCTTCGGTTATGTTTCTTGTCATCCACAACACAACCAACCCACCAAACACGGACAAGACCATCTTCTCAGCGAAACTCATTGGTCCTAACATCTCAAGCTCTCTCTTGAGATGAGATTTATGAAGATAAGGAGATAGAGCTTTCCCTGATCCATTAGGACAATACATCACACATAGAATACCCCAGAGGGTAACGAATATGCACAAGGCCAATGGGAAACCAAAGAAGAACCATTGGCTGAAACTGATTGGATCAGCCTCAGGGAAATAGCTTTTCCACATTCCGACAAGTATGAGATTCACACCTGTTCCTGTCAGTGTGCTCATTCCACCAACTGCCGCTGAATATATCACACCGAGAACCATTGCTCGGCAAAACTTTCCCACCGCCGGAGGAACCATTTCCGTTGACGACGATGATGAAGGGAGTCGCTGAAGTATTCCTGTAGCGACTGGCATCATCATGACAACAGCCGCCACGTTGTGCATCCACATGCTCACGAACGCTGTTGTGGCGCAGATTCCTAGAAGCAGCAGCGGCGCGTTTAGTGGCTCCACGCAGAACACCAACGTTATCTACATGAATTAGATTGTCGTTTATTGTCACTAACTTATCAAGTTTAGATTCGTCGTGGCTTAATTTTATCTATTCAAAAAAAAAAACTTGTATCTATTCAAGCTCCACTTTATTAGTTATCATACTATTGTTTGTTATCTGCCACTTAATATTTCAATTCATCATCTATATTTATGTCAATTTATCAAACTTTTACTTTGCATAACAAATAGTTATGTGGGAGAGTTAGTTTGCATTATACGAAGAAAAAATATATAATTTGGAAATAGCCCATGTTTTCAAAAAAAAAAATAGACATAATTTGTTGAATACATGGATCTGGAAACTTATTTGCATCCCTAACTACCCGTTATTTTTGTTACTATAAAATAATATTTTGATTAGTGGGGATTAATTTGAAGCTCTCCACATAGTTGATGTTGCAATGACCATAGTTTAGCTTAAAAAAAAAAACAAAAAATGTAAATTCAAAAATTTGTAATTTGTAATTAAGTTTTTTTAAAATGTATTTTTCTACACAAGGTGAATCTACAATTTAAAAATGATGTTAAAATAATTATTAGAAAAAAAAGAAAAAGAATATAAAGAGATTAAACGACTAACGTTAAGGGCTAGTCTGCGATGAATATTGTAGTGTTCGACGGCGAGAGCAAGGATAAAGCTGCCGAGGACCAAGGCGATGACGTCATCCATGTAAGAACTTGCCACGTCATCCGACGAGGTGATTCCAAACAGAGGAAATAGGAAAAGCGGCGACATGGAAGTGATCGGCATCGGAACGGCTTCCGTCAACCACCACGCGAATATCCACACAAGAACGCCGAGCATGTTCCTCGCCGTCGTCTTATCATCTCCACTGAGCCGTACGCATAGACACACGACGGCGCAGAGAAGAGGACCAAGAGCGATGTAACAATTCGTAGGTGTGAATATTGTCTGGAGATGTTGCCCCACCGTTTGTTGTTCGCGTGGTTCCTCATTATGGACGACCGGCAAGAGCGGAGATTTCAGTTTGTCGGATTCTTCGAGGGAGACATGACCACAATCCATTCTGTTAGTTCCGTTTCAACTGGAAGGAGATAGCAGAAACAGAGAAATGTTAGAAGGGAAATGAGCCTTTTTATAAATCAATTTAGTTTATTATTAGTGTTACTACAATGTGTTGGCCACAAAAATGAATGTATGTTGAAAATTTTCATATATTTCTTTTTAAGTTTTTATCACAGAAATAGTACTCAACGAAAAAAATGACCAAAATAAATTTTATCAAAAGATAAAAATGTATTTTTAATTTAGGATTAATTAATCTACATTTAGAGTTTAGAGTTAAATAGTGAGTTTTGGAGACATGGTTTCAAATTTAGAAAAATAAGAAATAAATATTAAAATTTTCAAAATAAAAATAAGTTATTTTGGTTTTTGTAGGGCTATTATTGTGACAAAAACTTAAAAAGAAATAGTTTAGAGAATTGCCCTATAACTTTATATCATAGAATTAATGTGTGTGGTCATATGACATAGTATTCGGTTTATGAGCACGAGGGACACATGGTTAGAGATGTTCTTTTTCCTGTAAAATGTTATTTTCATTTTAATCTATATTGTACCTTAAAAAGTGTTGTCCAACGTTTATCACCAATATTTGCTGGATTTCAATTAGTTTCATGAGGGGTCACACAAATGAAAAGAAATGATGTTTCTTTCTTGGAAGATTAATTGCATTATTGAATAACGGGTAACTATAAATAAAGGTATTCTACAGTGAATATGAATATATGATTGATGACTCTTTAGTTATCCTAACGAAGTTAGTGTTTATGATTATTCAATTTTATAGTACTTAATTGACCCATCACACATGAAAAGATGGGGTCTAACAAATTTACAAGTTACAAGTGGCGAAGCTGTGATGGCTTGTAAACTCCGGAATCTGATGACGCGTTAGGATATTAGAGATTAAGATGACAAGTAATCATAAAAATGTTTTCCTAATTAATTATAACTACAGGGAAATCTTTAAAATATTTAATTTGAAGAGATATAGATAAACTTTTCTGTAGCCTCTTCACTTCAGATAACATTCAGTCCATTACAATCTGGAAGTCATTTCAATAGTAGATGTGAAACAAACATATCATAGTATTATTCTTGGGCTATGTAAGTGTTTTTTTAATGGTTAAGATGTTTAAAAAATGAAAACCAACAAAGAGAAAACGGAAAGAATGAAAGCCAAACAGTTATCAAGAGTTTTTGACGAGGTCCAAACAAGCGCGGAGAAGAGAGAGCCAGAAGAAACATGACACGTAGGCAGATCAAATCATTGATTAAAAGATGGAACAATTATTCACTGGAAAGATTGAAAGATATCATATCTCATGACTCATGTGTCTGTCTTTGATTCCACCGCTTAGTTAGTTAGATCTGAATAATTATCATCAATCTAGTTTCAGCCAGCTGAGGTGTAGAGTACCTGGTCTCTAAACTTTCTTACCCCTCTTGTTATAGACTTGTATTTGTTCAAGTCAAATCCATCTCATTATCCCACACTCGAACAAAATTCAAAACTAGACTGTTATGTTTCTTGAAGACTAAATGAACTCATGTTCCTTGTCTTTGTTTGGAGTCGTACGAGGCTAAACCTTAATTAAAACATGTTGCTACTGCTTTGTGTTCACTTTGTGTAGAAGACACAACCAAACACAAGTTTAGATTGGCTGAAAAGTACATGTCTTCTCTTATGAATACACCCAAAAGGTCACTGTTAATTACAGAGACAACAGACAATAAAAAGGGTATATTTTATTCTTTTGTCACCAAGTTGTGAGCAGGAAATGAAAACATTTTGAAGAAGAAAGCAGTGAAGAAAACACGCTTAGAGTTTAGATGAGCAGATCACTTGATAGTGTCTCTATGGCTCTCCTCCAAGCTGCACTCTCAGGTTGTCATACGGATACAAGAGATAATCATGAACAAGTACCACAAGTGGTAAAACAAATAAATACACGTGCAGAGAGATGACAACAGCAACAATTCATGTCATGAATAAAGACAAGAAGACAAAGATCATCATCTTCTGAGCCCTATAGCCTGATGTTCAACTTCTATAACTCGAAGTCCTTCAAAACAAGACTAATCATCATAGTATAGCTTTTGACACAACGTCTATGATTGTTCAACTTCTATAACTCCAAAATCACACTCAGACACCACAATGGGAAAGAAAAAAAAAGACACGAACACTCAAAATCCTTGGAAAAACAAGGATTCATCATGATCAAGCCTTCCTTTGATACAACACGTCTATGATTCTTGGCTAGTGGCTACAAAGAGAAAAGTGTAACTCATAAATTTTAGCTCTTGACACACCTCTAGCTAGTGGCTTAAGCTTAAGCATGTAACAGAGAGTTCCCAAGAACATTCTTTCAAGTGTTCCTAATAACTCTGTGTACATGCTCATCAATCAAATAATAAAAAAGGATGATGAATACAACAATGGTTGAAATATAAGTCACTTACAAAGGGAACCTTTGAAGCTTTATCGTTCACAACAGCGAGGAGACCTAGAGTCGCAAAGAACCCTAGACCACCACACAACCATCCCAATGCTTCGTACTGTCAATCAGAAAACACAATCGATTTTCACGCATATAATCTCTCGTGAGAAAACCCTAAACCAACCTTCCCAACAGTGTCAGCAATTCGATCTATGCAAGGTTCTGGGAACGCAGTCCCGTTGTCCCACATCAGCTCGTCGTTAACCGAAAGCTGAGACGCAATCAATCGAAGAAAGAGCCTCAAAAACTGATCCAAGAATATATATGAATTAGGTTACAGATATTTGACTCACCCGCTTGTCGGGGACGATGTGTTTGCCGACGGGGAGACCCATGCCGGCGCGTTGGCGGAGAGAAGCGGCGCCAGATCTAGCAACGACGCCGTTTCCGCCCATGATTCGTGAGGCCACACCAAACAATCTTCCTGCCATTTTAGATAGACGGCAGGCCTGACCAACATCTGTAAACGGCGTCGTAACACCAACCAGAGGTTCTATAGTATGAAATGGTTTAAACTCTAATAATTTTTTTGTATATTAATTGGATAAGTTTTTACGGAATTATAAACTATTTAAAATCATTTATTACTTTCTTATATATATTATTTATTATTTTATAAATTTAATTTTAAAATATATTGATACTTCTTATATATCATAATAAAATGATACAAACTGAATATTATTAGAAAAGATATTTAATCTGTTCTCATAATTTTATTTATTTATTTATGATACATTCATGTTAATACATGAAAAAATATACGATTGTGCAAAACCCAATTCATGTATGTAATTTTTTTATATGTAAATAAAATTTATAAGAACATCATTACTTATATTATTAAATCATAAAAAATTGATTTAATATGTAAATTAAAAAAAAAAAATTGATTCCACAAATATGTTTGATAGTTTAAGCAAGAAAATTAAATTTATATTCTTTCTTTGGTCCTATTTTTATTGACTGATATAATTTCCTTCATTTTAGGCAATATATGTCAATATAAATATTTACAAACATAAAAAGGGAGAAAGACAAGAATATAATACACTTCATTGTTTCTTTGTATCTTTATATAACTCGGTTTACATTTTTAATTTTCTTTAAGATAAAAGAAACAACCCCTAAATTAGGAAAAGGGTGAAAATAAAAACTATAACAACAATCAAAATAGTAAAAAAAAAAAAAAAAAGAAAGTAAAGCTTTAAGCTTCTTTGAACAAAGAAGTTTTTTTTTTTTTTTTTTTTAACAGAGAAGTTTTCCTCTTCTAAAAACTCTCATTCCGCAAATAGCCATTCTTGCAAATCTCCATATAGTAGAGACTTCTCACACTTCTCTAAGCTGCAATACCTGCAACAACACCATTTTTCATATGATTTCATCAGAACTTCCCCCAAAAACACAAGTGTTCAAATTCTCACATTAAAAATGGGCATTCATTATCATTATTCATACCTCCGTTTGGTTGCCTGTTGATGTATCCAGCAGCTGGTCCTTTAGACACGAAGTCAAATGCTCCCATTCCCAATCTTTCCTCCGACTTTGCAGGAGGCGAAAGCCAAGCCGAGTCGCTGTACAGAGATTCTGTCTCCAAGCTGCTTGAGCCGCTGCTGTAACCACCAACATGAACCCCTCTCATTGCATCTAAACCTAACCCTCCTCCCTCACTGCGATAGCCACTACGTGCACGTGCAGCTCCTCCCCAGTTGTCCCCAATGCTGCCTAGTGAAGACATTCCAGAGTTTCCGTTAAAGCTGCTCCTAGATATCGGAGAGTTTGACATGTAACCTCCTAGACCACCACCATTTCCCCATAAGTTGTTCCTTACACCAGACTCAATCTGGCTACCGTACCTGCCTTGACTCGCAGCATATCCTGGGCTAAAGGGCCGTCCAAAGCCTGCATTGGAACCAGATCCATAGTGGCCTGGCTCAAAATTCAGCTCGATTCCAAATCCATGTCCAAACGGTGAGAATCCTCCCCTATTACCACCTACTCCTGGACTGTACCTAACTTCAGGTTGCACTCCATAACCTGAGATAGGACTCTGGCTGAATCCTTGAGTGTACTCGTTCATCAGCAATGCGCTGATTCTACTACTGCCAAAGCTATTTACATTCATCTGGTTCCGGATTGGGTTCAGAGCCATCTCCTTGGGAACGGCCAGTTTGACCTCAACCATCTTTCCATTGAGTTCGTGGAACGTCCTCTGCAAAACTCTGTCTACAGCCTCCTCTGATTCAAAAGAGATGAACCCAAAGCCTCTGGGACGTTGGGTTCTATGATCATACATCACCACAACGTCAGTGATCGTCCCAAACTGAGCAAAATACTTCTTGAACTCAGCCTCTGTCACCGATGAAGCGAGGCCTCCAACAAAGATCTTTTTGCTGGTTGCTGGGCCAGGTGATCCCTGGAGGCTACTGCTGCTTCTGTTTAATACTACGTGGTCGTCTCTTGGAACTGCCTTCTTGGCCTCAACCTGAGAAAACATAAGTAGGAAGAAGACGGTAACATTGTAGACTACTTACTATATAGTCATAAAAAGAGTAGCAACCTCTAGTTTATAGCAGCAACTAATCATTTTGAAGCAATGACACTTACAATTTTACCATCAATGACGTGTCGGATCAACACGACTCTCTCAGCGACAGTAGGATCAGCGAAGACAAGGAAACCGAAGCCACGAGCACGACCAGTGGCTCGATCCTTCATGATAACAGCCTCCAAAACCTCGCCGAAGCTCTGAAAATACTCGCGAAGACGGTCTTCGGTGGTCTCCCAAGAGATCCCACCGATGAAGAGCTTACATGATGACTCCATCTCCATTCTGCAAAACAAAACAAAAAAACAAAAAGGGTTTGTTCCTGAGTGTGTGTATACATCTACTTAACGTCTCGATCTGACTAAAACATCATCCAACATACCGTTGTGGAAAGCAATATGAACAGATGGGTCTTGATCGGATTCTGTGAACCGATCGATCGACCCACGATCCTGGATTCCTGACAGAAACAACAAAAAGGTGCAAGCTTTAAGAAGAAATCAAAAACCCACCCATGAAAAGACTTAAGAGAGAATCTATTTCGATTACCGAATTTTAAGAAAAGGGAGAAGAGTAAAAAAAAACGAGAATGAAATCTAAAAGATTGGAGAGGATGAAGCTTTTTATTAAGAGGGCGAGAGGCCCTCTTGTTTTTTTTTTTGATTTTCGTCCAATAATTAAAAAAAAAAAGGATTTACTGTTTTTTATTTGGATGATAAAGAGTTTGTGCTGCAGAGGGAAACAGATAAAAAATGGGATTCGGTAAAAGGAAAGAGAAGAAGCTCTTTCTTTCTTACGTTTTTGTATGGGAAGAATGTTTGGCTCTCTTCTCTTCTAAAGAGACGCTGGCATTCCCGTCTTTTCACTCCTCTTCTCTGTAATAATAATTATTTAAAATTTTCATAATTAATAACCGACGGTTTGTTGGTTTGTACTTACCAATGTCTGCTACCTTTTTACCTTTAAGTTAAAAAAATCTTGGTTTTAAAAATCTATCATGAATAATAATCTCATAAAGAAATACAAGGGAGGACTCAAGATCATTGTTATTAATAAAATCATAAAATTATCAGTTAATTACGGGTTTATCCTGATTTCTTCCTACTAGTAGACTATTTCATCCAAAGTTATTTCTTTCTTCAATTTCTCTTAATTTAAAATTATCAGTTAATTACGGGTTTATCCTGATTTCTTCCTACTAGTAGACTATTTCATCCATAAGTTATTTCTTCAATTTCTCTTAATTTCATTTATTTTTATTTTTTTTGAAAAAGGCTTATTAGTTGCTCAAAAAAAAGAAAAAGGCTTATTTATTTGAAAGGCCAATTTAGTTTTTCTTTTGCTTTAATACACACATCAGCATATGAAACAAATTTGTTTGGTCGAACCAAATGCAATGCATGGTTCGTTACTTCGTTAATCAGCTAACTGTGAAAAAGATTCAACATGTACTTTTATAGACAATAATTTTCTTGCAATATTTTGAGGTTAGCTTTCGAGGATCAAAGTGGGCAGGAACATGTGGGAATGGTTGCTTTCAGATATATTTAATTTGTAATGATATTAAACTAATTCATCACTAAGTGGAAAATGTTTCAAGTACAGAAGGCAGTCCTTGTGCATCCAAATAATTACCAATTTTCATAAGTTTACTTTTTATTCATTAATTTAATCACTAATCTCCCGCCCCAATTATTTATTTGTTTATCCCGCATCTCTTTTAGTAATATCAACTGTTGATAAAAATACGAGTTTGCATCACATAGATCATCCTGTTATAGTTTTAAGAACATACTAGATTAAGATCCGCGCTTTGCGCGGAATAAACATTATATATAAAAATTATTTTATGTATTATATGTTCTTACATATTATGAAATAATAAATATATATTGAATAATTAAAAGTCAGTAACTATTACATATATAATTAAATTGGTGCGAACGTATAAATCAATTTTATTAATCCAAACAATTTTTTAAAAAATTTGATAGGATATGTAATTAAATTTAAATGATATTAACATACATAATATATTTTTACTATTAATGTCTATTAAATGATGCTTTCTACTAATATGTTTTTTTTATCATGTGTATCTTTAATAGCAAAAACTTTAAATTACTGATAGCAAAATTTTCATTGTGGGATTAATAATTTTATTAATTTATAATTTTAAAAAATTTATCAATGTTAGTTCAAAACTTTTATCAAAAAAAATTATTCAAAGTAAACTTTGAAATTAAAATATTTATTTATTCAATATGGTTTATAGTTTAATTTAGAATGATTTTGTAATCATTTGTATTTTGTCATAACAAAAATTTTAAACCATGGATCGCAAAATTTGAATGTGAGACTTTTAACAGTTTTAGTAATTTATAGTCGTTTTTTAAAATTCAAAATATAACATATACAGAAAAATCTAAATTTTTATAATATGGTTATTGTGATTTTTTTAAATTATTTTAATAGTTTAAAATTAAACAAATTTGATAGAAGATACATTATTTTTTTATCAGATCTTTATTATTCAAAATCATTAATTGTCATATATACTTTAGCCACATTAGGCAATTCCGTAATCTTTATTTAAGGAAATAATAAATGACATTAATAATGAATTTATGGTTAGTTTAATAAAAAGCTTATAATATAATTAGATGGACCAACATATTTCTCTAATAATTCTAAAAATCATCCTAGTGATGACACGTGATTACGAAAAGAAGTCGTAATGTTTCACAAATAATATATAGGGGATTGTTACAACACATTGGTCTATATCACCAATCAATAATATATTCGCCCGTCCAACATTTAATCCCGACTTTAATAATTCGAATTACCAGCTATTTATTCAGTCAAGTATATTGTTTTCATTAAAGAAGGGACACCAAATGTTTGGTGACACATGGTATTGAATCTCTTCCACTAACCAAAGTACTTCATGGCTTGTAGCGTGTTTACAAACCATCTCTTAGAACATCTCTAACTCATTTTTATATTTATCTATATAATAGCATTGTGAGACAAAACTATTCTAATTTTACTCTATTTATTTTTCTAAAATAGATACTGCTATATTCTCTTCTATTTATATAAAATAAATAACATTTTATAAATTTTACTCCATATTTAAATATTGATATTTTAGAAAAATATATCAAAACAAATCTTATTTCTATAATAGAAAATTTTTTTATTTGAAGAGAAAAATAACAAAATACATTGAAGATAATCTTACGCTAGTTTATAAAGTTTCGACACAATAATTAAGGAAAAAATATTTTTTTTATTAAAGTTACCCTTTTTACATCAAAACATCATTGACAAAAACAAATTTTAACCAATAAAAATTATACTGAAAAATACAAAAAGTTATAAAAGCCAAATAACCTTAATTTTTTCATAGAAATTTGAAAACATCATTTTAATTGAAGAAAAAAAAGCCTAAAACAATATTTCTACTAAAACAGGAATATAAAAAATTTATCAAGTCTTTTTTTTTTGAACGTCAAAAAAAATTATTTCATTTACGGTTGTTCTATTAATACACTATATTAGAAATCAGCCTTACTAAATCGCGAATAAAATATGTCATACATGCTCAAATTTAGAAAGAGAAGAGGATGAACACTATAGTGGGTCCACTATTTTATAAATATTATTTAATGAAAAGCCTCACTAGTAAAATTAGGTTATGCATCCCAAAAAGTCTAACTGGGTCATAATAAAACCCCAAAACAATTTTTTTTTTGCGATCAACGTATACAGATAATCTCTGATCGGGTGAAACTCTCTTTCAGGATCTTGACATCTTCCAAATAATTAGCAAAAGATGGTCATTCTTCTGGTTTCGAAACCATCTTCACCAATTGAGAACAATCTGTTGCAAGCGTAACATGAAATTGACGTAAATTCTTCATACGTTCTATTGCCCAGAGTAACGCTTCTATCTCCGCATGAAGGCAAAAGAGACTAGCCCTAACATTCCTCGCCCCCAACAATCCATCAAATCCTTCTAAGGTGTTGAACCAACCTTGTCCTCAAAAGGTATCACCCTCTTTCCATGAGCCATCTGTAAAAAACCATCTTCCTAGAATTGACGGCAGGATCCTATCCACTATTTGTGGTATTGTCTTATGTTCATTCAATATTTGTGCATCAGTCCACAGTGTTGATTCTGTTTCTGCCAATTTATGCGTATCCATAGGATCCATATCTAGATTACTAACACTACAAGAAAACATGAGATTAACGACAACGGTATTCCTCGTGAGTTCGTCGTAAAAGAGGCTTTACGAGGAATTAGCGAGGAAACACGTTTCGTCGTTACTCGTTCGTCATAACGCATATTTCATCGCCAATTCGTCGTAACTTAGCGTGGAAAACATTTCGTCGTAGAGACGAAGTACATCATTTCGTCGTAAAGACCACGTAATCATTCCACGTAAGGAAGTCGCTATATTTCCTGGTAAATACCTCGAAAGGTATTCCTCGTAAATTACACGTAAATATCTTGAAAGTATTTCCTCGTAAAATACACGTAAATACCTCGAAAATATTTTCTTGTAAAATACTCGTTTAACCTTCCTCGTCATTTCCTCGTAAAATTTCCACGTAAATAAGTCATAATTTAGCTACGAATTTACTTCGTTTTTTTTATTTTACAGAATTAAAAAATATAATTACAAAAAATAATTAAAATTATTTAATTTATTAATAAAATAAAATTAAATGAATAATTAAAAAAAATTAAAATTTCAAAAAATTTACCTTCTCGTAAATCTTATCCACTTCAAGTGTGGATAAGGTGACAGATAATCCGTCGGTGGACTGCTGGGTCAGCTGGGTCTGGCGGTCGTCAACCCGAGCAACCAAGTCGTTGAAAATTTGCTCGGACTTGCCATCTAGAAATTGGCCCACCTTGTTCTTGTGGGTCCTCTCGTAAAGTTGCAAAAGATACGGGAGAACTCCCGTCTCTTTGGCCTAAAAAACATTTAAGAAAGTTAGAATATATATATATATATATATATATAAAATAATTAAATAAAATATTTAATTATCATTTCCAAACGGACACCGGCGTGGGGTTTTTGGCCCGTAGAGTGAAGCATCGGCCCGTGGCCGTGCTCATCTACCGTGTTATGGGAGGTAGAGCAAGACTGGGCGATTCTGATGGCGTCAGGATCCCGCCAATAACGGATGAGGCCATCCCACACATCTGTGGTGAGCTCAGCGGGTTTGCCACGCTCATACCCATTCACGATTCAGTCACCCTTCCAGTTGGAGACCGTGTCTAACAAGCGAACTTTCGCCTTCGCGTAAAACACTTTCCTCACTCTCTCATTGACCCCAATGAACCAATGATATTTTTGCTATAAAAAAAATTAAATTAATAATTAGTTTTTTTTTTAAAAAAAATATATAAATCATGAAAAAATTAAAGTATATATATATAATTAATTAATAGTAACTTACAACGTAAATTTTGAACCACGTCTTTCTGACTTAGATCGGCGTCTTTTTTCTGTTCGGATGTGCCAAGGAGAAGTAACCTTTGATCGTGTCGGTTACGTCCGATGCAAGACATCTGTCAACCCCAAACCTGGAAAAAATAAATTTAAAGTATAAATTATTTTTTAATGTTATAAAAGAATTTGAAAAGAATTAAAAAATAATAATTAATATAACATACCACAAAGTTCCGTCCGGTCGGTCAGGGTCTATGACTGGTAAACCTTCTCTGCCTGGCTGACCGAGAAGGTCCTCGACAGTGTACTGCGAGTAAGGAGCACTCGGAGGCACCATCAAATCGGGATGAATCTCGATGGGCATCGGAGGAGCCATCGGAGGAGGCACAAGAGGAGGTATACGTCCTCACCCCTGTTGACCACAAATCCTTCAACTCTTTTATCAGTGGTTTTAGTAAAACATCCAGAGACCTTTTTGATGGTTCGGACCTGGTATTAATATGGTCAAGAATAGCAACTCCCGTTGCATGTACATCTCTGGTGGCAGGTTGTATGGCGTAAGAAAGACTGGCCACAATGAATATTGTCTCCCTGACATTCTAAATCCATTTGTGCATAATCCAAGATACACATTTCGGCTATTGCTAGCAAATTCCGGATGTACTTAGTTAAAATGTTTCCAGGCTCTTGCATCTGATGGATGAGTCATCTCACCATCCGTCTGAGTATGCTCGGCATGCCATCTCATCCCTCCGGCTGTCTGCTCAGATTGATACAATCTTTTCAATCTGTCTGTAATTGGTAGGTACCACATCCTTTGGTACGGTGCCCTATTACGTCCCCGTCCTTGCTGCTTGAATCGTGGCTTCTTGCAGAATCAACATTCTTCTAACTTCTCATCATACCCCCAGTAGATCATGCAGTTGTCGATGCAAACATCTATCATCTCCGAAGGTAACCCAAGACTATAAACCAGTTTCTGAATCTCATAATAAGAATTAGCAGACACATTGTCTTCCGGCAAAAACTCTTTAAACAAGTCTGCCCATTCATTCATGCAACTTTCAGGTAGATTGTGATCAGTTTTAATATTCATCATTCTAGCAGCCAACGACAATATAGAGAGACCTTCTCTACAACCACTGTGAAGTGGCTGATTCGCCGCATAAAACTTTTTTGCACCTGTGTTAGGTTCTTCATCTTCATCATGAGCTACGAATGCATCAGCTACCATATCATGAACCCTATCAAAATCTACCATCTGCTCCTCCTGATGGTAACTATGTTCATTATACAAATGACGACCAACCGGTTCTTCCTGAAAATTGCTATTACTACTACTAGCTTCATTCTAATCATAATTATAACCTTCTCCATGTTGAAACCAGATATAGTAATTTGGCGTGAAACCTCTATTTATTAAATGCTTCCAAACATTTTCACGATTTGCTAATTTCGAATTGTTGCATTTCCGACAAGGACAGAACATCTTACCGCTTTCTTGGGCGAGCAGTGTGGAATTTGCTTGATGCATAAATGCTTCACGATTTCAAACATTTTCACGATTTGCCAATTTCAAATTGTTGCATTTCCGACAATGACAGAACATCTTACCTCTTTCTTGGGCTAGCGGTGTGGAATCTGCTTGATGCATAAATGTCTCCAGCCCTGCAAGGTACTCTTTCGTCACTCTCCCGTTAGCATCTCTATGCATATATATTCACCTCCGCAACTCGAAAATATTTCCGGAGCCCGACATTTTTTTTCTTTCACGTTTTTTTCTTTTTCTTGTTGGTGTGTTTAAAATGATGTTCAAACGTCCATATTTATAGGAAATTTTTGAATCTGGTAGTTGTAATTTTGCTAGGAATTTACGACGAAATTTAGTTAGGTTGCCGAAAAAAAACGTGTTACAACTACAAAGTTGGTGGATTCAAAATTTCCTCGCTAAGTAGACATAAAATATTTCCTCGTAAAGTACACGCTACATTTACGTCGAGTTTACGAGGAAAGCGTATTTCCTCGTAAAAGCCACGTGACATTACATCGACTTTACGACGAAATGATTTCGTCGTCACTTTACGAGGAAATAACGTTGATTTTATATTTCCTCGTAAGTTCCTCGTAAAGTCATTAGTTTTCCTCGTTAAGTTTCCTCGCTAAACTTGTGTTTTCTTGTAGTGTAAAAACTTTATTATTCCTAGCTTTCCAGATGTACCATAGTATCCATGCAAACTGATGATCTTCCATCTGCGGGAAAACTCTCCAGAATAGATGATCCATGTTTGTGAAGAGAGAACTTGTTGGAAAAATAGTTGGATTTGATGGTATCTTCGAGAGAGCCCAAACTTGGATTGCTGGAGGACATTAAAAAAACACATGGCTTATCGATTCCTCGTGGGTTTCACATCTTATACAACAAATATCCCCTCGTATTCCCCTCGCTTGTAAATTCTTCTTCAGTGTTATACACCTTGTCACTAATTGTCATAGGAAATGTTTTTACTTTGGTGGGCACCGTATTTTCTGGTAAACCAAAGTAGGATCCCATTCTTCCAAGATTCTCAATGCCCAAAATATCCTTTAATTCTTGTCTGAAGGATTCTTCAGTCTTATGTCTAAATTGAATTAAAGACTCATCAAAATTTATTAGCTGTCTCGAAACTGCTTCATATTCCTTTAAAATCCTAAGAATAAACCGCAAAACAATTTTTTAGCCTAAATAAGTATTCAAGCAGACTCCAGATTCTCTCTCTCTTTCCTCTACTCACTCTCTCACTTTCCCGCTCCAGAGGAAGAGGAAGAAGACCTAGAAAATTGAAATTCTTACTCACAGAGTCATATCGTCTCAACTATGGTTTATATTGTTCAATCGAAGCTATATCGGTTGAGTATTCTTCATTTGGGTATCAATCTGTGCATTCCTATTTGAAAAATTCGCATTTGTCTTTAGTCTCAATTTGTATAAACATGGATTTTGATCCCTTCCACATCAAACAATGAGTAAATCTTGAGAAATTGTGATTCACCGGAGGGAACATTTGAGATTTGTATCAGTTAAAAAAAAATAACATTTGAGATTTGTATAAATTTGACCGTACTGCTGTTTGTATCAAAATCATGAGAACCTTTACATATATTATCATCCAAACATCGTTCTTAATTACATTGTGGGACACATGAAAGAGAGACTCGACTTGGTTCTGTGACTGAAGCGCCAGCTAAACAAGTGAAGGACCATACAAAATGCTTTTTCACAGTGGATTTTTAAGAATTTTCATGTTTCTGTTTTAAATCTTTTTTTGAAAATGTTTGACACCACGCGAGCTTGCTATGATTTCAAACTGTGGCCCTGTAGCCTGATCTTCCCTGAGGTGTAGACACGGAAGCTGTTTGTAGAGGAAACAAGTTTGATGCGTTTGTGTGTATTGGTCGAATTGTGGTGGCATCTATAGAGCTCAGGCACATGTATTGGCTTGATGACACACGTGTTTTCCAAGTCTGGAATTGCGTGGAGCTGGGAAGGAAGATCGATTTCAAACTCTCCCAGATCATCAGTAACAGCTTTAATCCATTTGGATCTCCTTTTGTATCCAGTGTGACACTTGATGGCAACAGTAGCACCTGTATGTGAGGATTCATCATGTAAGTCTTCAGATGGAAACAACAAGCACAAGGACGCATGAATATAGACAGATAGATAAAACACCTGGAATAGCTATGGAGTGAAGGTGAGAAGGTGAAGTGTTGCAGATAAGTGATCCAGTGATGATCACAGAGGAGAGTTTTTGTTCACCGTAGCCAGCCATCTCCAGCATCTCTGTTCTGCTCCATATTTTCCCCGCAGCTGCAAAGGCTAGGTGGAACAAAAAGAAGAATAACAAGAAGCAACGTAGGATGAAGAAGCTTCTCATTGTTACTCAAAATGTTTAACTTTTTGTTTAACTAATGGAAGAAGCATAAGCATGTATGTGGGTGCATATATATAACAAGTTAAAAGTAAAGAAGAGGGGATGTATTTAAGGGTGAGAGTCTCTTTTGCGTGGCTTAAGCCTTCAGGTCACCCAGCTCTGTACGGCAGTCTTTTAATCAATATATCGAAGACCCTAGCTAATGCCTGACCTTAGATGATGAAAGGGCCATTCTTCTAAATGAATCAATCAAACCGTCGTTGAAAGAGAAAGAGAGACGGCACTTTGAAGCAATTACTGAGTGGTTCAACTTCATTTTCATATTTTTCGTATAAAGTATTTATTGTATTTTTTTTTTGCTAAAACTGTAAATATCATATAAATGAAAGTAGATTTTACAAAGAAAAAACTAGTGTTTGATCCATCATGGAAAAAAGAAGAAAAAACAAGATGGATCACCAATTTAAACCAAAAGAAAAGCATGCTTTATCTCAGCCATAACGCCATAAGGGAACTGAACCCCTTACGGTGCTTCTTGGCGGAGATAATGTTCTTCATCTCTCTATCTATGCTACGGAAAACAGTTGTCGCAGGCAGGGAAGTCTGATTATGAAAGAGGTTATTTCTCTGTTTCCATAGGTGAAAGATCACTGTGTGCGTAGCCAATTTCCTCAGGAGCCTTAGCTCCTTCGAGGTAGCAGCTCGAATCCATGATAGAAGCTCATACCATTCCGTGAACCTAGAGGAGGGAGGGTTACACCGGATCAGAACCTCTCGCCAGAAATCGCAACTGTACTCACAGGATAGTAAAACATGGTCCCTTGTCTCTAAATCTCTTGAACAGAACGGGCAATCAGCGGAGATCGGAATACCCCAAGACGCAAGCCTGGTTCTGGTGGGAAGGCGATCATAATTGGCAACCCACATTGTGAATGCGAGCTTCGGGACGGAACCTTTGAACCAAACGACATCCACCCAATCCTTGGTCTCTTCTCTAGGTCGCAGTACTTGCCACATTGTATCTGACCTGAAAATACATAAAGAGGAATCACCAGCAATCCATTCAACCATATCATCACAATCATGAGACAGAGGCAACGAAATAGTGGTGAGATAAGAGTGAAGATCAACTTCCTGTTGTGATCTAGGATGAGGTAGAACCCAATCTGATCCTCGCGTTGCATCAGCAACTACAACATCCTTTCCAATGCGCAGAGCTCTCGGACCCAGCGGCCCCAGATACGTGATTAGCTGGCCCAAGGGAGTCCAGACATCAAACCAGAAGCTAGCTGAGCGCCCATTACCCACAACAGTTTTACAGAACTGGAGTGCCAGAGGGCGAAGCTTCAGGAGCCTTTTCCAAGCCCAAGAATCGCTAACTGAAGCTTCAATGGACCAGAAGGATTTATCTTGGAGGTGTATGTTCCAATGCCACTCAACCCATAAAGAGGGAGTTTTAGAAAGGAGTAACCATATGAATTTTAGGCACAGGACCTGGTTCCAAACCGAGAAACTCCTCAGACCGAGCCCTCCTTCCTGCTTGGGTAAATAGACCGTAGACCAAGCTATTTTTCGTTAAACAACTTTTATCGATGTTACCTGACCATAAGAAACGAGCACAAAGAGCCTCAATAGCCTGAATGCAACCCTTCGGCAGCATGAACGCAGAGAGCCAGAACGTAACCGTGCCAAAAATTACAGTCCTGAGGAGCTGTAGTCTACCGGCGAAAGAGAGGATTTTGGAAGCCCAAGATTGAAAAATCAAAGTTATCTTGTTGATTAGCGGAGAGTACTCTGAGATTTTGAGCTTCCGGCTCATAAGAGGGAGACCCAAATATCTAATAGGAAAATTCCCAGCCGGGAAGCCGTAACCCGTAATCGCCGTGGACTCTATAGGGTCAAGGCCAGCGGTGAACAACTCTGTCTTAGAAGTGTTCATGTGGAGACCAGACCATGAGGCAAAGTCATCCAAACATTCAGAGATGCCATGAAGGCTGTTGCTACTACCGTCGAAGAAAATCATCACATCATCCGCAAACATGAGATGAGAGATTTGAAGTTGGTCGGTTCTAGGATGATAATTAATATTACCAGCAGCGTATCTGGACGTTAACAGCCTAGAAAGACTCTCCATTGCTAGAACGAAGAGGTAGGGGGACAAGGGATCGCCTTGGCGGATCCCTTTACTACTTTTGAAGTAACCACTCGAGGATCCATTGACTGAGACCGAGAAAGACGCAGTGGAGATACATTCAGAGATAAGTCCGATGAAGCCTTCTGGGATTGCCAGAGCACGCAAGGAGGCAATGATAAAATCCCATCTAACACTATCAAATGCTTTCCGCAGATCAACCTTCAGCATTCCACGGGGAGTGATCACTTGAGTGTTATAACCATTGACCAGATCTGTCGCAAGTAGAACATTTTCCGCTAGGAGGCGTCCCGGAAGAAAGGCCGATTGGGATTTAGAAACCATAAGAGGGAGGATCTCCTTCAGCCGGGAAGCAAGAAGCTTAGAGATCACCTTGTACACAGTGTTGAGACAAGAAATTTGTCTAAAATCAGTAGTAAGAGACGCATTAGGCTTTTTCGGTATGAGCACCAGGGACGCTGCATTCCACTGCTTGAGGAGACGGCCTGATTGGAAGAATTCCAGAATGGCTTCAGTAACCTCCGGGCCAATCACTGACCAAACAGCAGTGAATAATTCAGTCGTGTAACCATCCGGTCCTCCCATTTTATTCTTGGGTAGAGAGAAGAAAGCATGTCTGATATCCTCTGAAGTGAAGCCTGCCTGAAACTTATCAACCTGCTCCACAGAGCATTTAAAATCAAAGAGTAGATCAAGGTCACTTTGGACAAACATGGGCTGAGATACTGCACTGCCAAGAAGGTCAGAGAAATAACCAACGCACAGGTTTTCAATACCCGCCTGAGAATCAATCTTTTCACCAGAATCCGCAAAAAGGTAGTGAATATGGTTGTGAGCCTGCCGCGAGGCAGCATATCTATGGAACAATCTGCTGTTGCCATCTCCCAAAGTAATCCAGTTAATGTGAGCTCTTTGAAAGAAGAAGGCAGCTTCAGCAGAAGATAATTCTTCCCATTCTTTCATAGCTTGGAGCTCAACGGAAGCATTTAGCGGGTTAGGAGCAGACAGCATTGCGGACTGAGCGAGTAGCAGTTTAGTGTGAGCCTCTGCTGTCTTCCTCTCAATACCCGAGTAATTCTGGTGACTAAAAGTCCTGATACAATTCTTTAACATCTTAAGCTTGAAGGATAACCTAAACATTGCTAAACCCGTGACGTTGAAGGAAAACCAGTTGACACAAACCATAGCTAAGAAGTCCGGGTTCTGGTTAAGAAAGTTATAGAACCTGAAGGGTTTTTTCGTTCTAACCCGGCTGGGGTCCAGGCCAACTGACATAACAGCATGGTCTGAGAAATCAGGGCTGCCAAAAAGAGCAACCGAAGAAGGAAAAGCAGCGTACCAATCGCCATTAACAAGACATCTATCCAGCTTCTTGGCCACC
Organism: Brassica napus; assembly: GCF_020379485.1. Taxonomy (NCBI): domain Eukaryota; kingdom Viridiplantae; phylum Streptophyta; class Magnoliopsida; order Brassicales; family Brassicaceae; genus Brassica; species Brassica napus. Next base: position 23,664,366 of record NC_063452.1, read on the forward strand.
GGAGCAGACTTCTGTTTATTCCACCAAGTGAAAGTAGTATCCCTGAAGTTGAGGTCGTCAAGACTTTCGTTGATGAGACATTTGTTAAAATCCCTGATTCTCTTGTCCATATTCAAGGAGAGAGGACTAGAGTGCTCAACCGGATCCCTGATCTGATTAAAGTCCCCAAGAAGAATCCATGGCTTTGTATCTAGATCGTAAGTTGCAGCAAGCGAGGCAATTTCCTCCCAGAGGCTTACCCGCTCAACCACATCATTGGAAGCGTAAATAATAGAGATGAAGAACTTCGACTGACAGGATGGCCAAGTTACTTCAGCCATGATCATCTGCAGCGACTTGTAGATAACCGAGACCAGAAGGGAAGGGTGCCATATGATCCATATTTTGCCAAGAGGCGAAAACCCGTAGTTATCATCAGACGACCATCCTGGAAAAAGGTCTGAGACAAACTTTTTCATCTTTGTCTGTTTCACATGAGTCTCAAGAAGACCACCAAAAAGAAGAGAATTTTTTCTGAACCATTTCCGTAAACCGCTGCGGTGGCTGAATTTATTCAGGCCGCGCACATTCCAGCAAAAAATGTCCGACGACATAAAATTAATTTATTTTGGGGCCCCTGCCCCGTTTACCTTTCTGACCTGAAAATCTCTTTTTGTTACGAACAACCTCAAAATCCGGCTCGTGGGTACTGAATTCTCCTTCCTCTAGCTCAGAATCTGAAGATTCCACATCAGACGAATCTGACTGAACATCAGAATGTGAGCCCCTAGAAGTCCCTGAGTCACACCTCAATAGCTCACGCTGAGGCAGTAGTGCTGTGCCACTTGACTCTCCTCTAACAGTATCTAGAGACGTCCCCAACTTAGAATGGAGCTGGATCTCAGTACGAGTTAGAACCACCTGAGGATCCAAAGGTTTAATAGGAGATTTAGATTCCAGAGGTTTAACTGGTACCTCAGGAGGCACTGGGCTAATACCACTGCCAATCAGAGGAGACTTGTTTGTTACGGGTGGATCCACAGCGGTCCACTTCTGTTTATCCTTAGACCTCCCGCGCCTTGTCTTCTTTCCCGGTGCATTCTGCTTGCCTTTAAGAGGGCAGTTAGCCTGCACATGGTTAGCAGCTTTGCATAGGGAACAAGTTTTAGGAGCAAGAGGACATCGTTTGGAGATGTGACCAATTTCCTTACAGGACTCGCAAACCGGGGGCATCCAAGGACTCGAGACCAAGACTCTGCAGATGTCGCCTGACTCGAACTGAACGTTAACTGCCTCAGGCAGAGGCTTCCTAGGATCAATGATGGTGAAAACTTTCGCCACCTCCAGGTTCGTTTTGTTAGCTGTCGAGGGGTGCAAGAATTTCGGATGACCCACCAGTCCTGCGATCCTCTCCAGACCATCCTCATTGAAGAACTGAAACGGAACCTTCCTAAGCTCCAGCCAAATAGGGGCAGAGGAGAGCTCAGGCTTAGCGGGGATAACACCCGGTTCCCATTTGTCGACGAACATGGTTTGGCCCTCAATATGCCAGAGTTTCTGTTTAATAACCATGTTTCTTGTTGCAGCGTTAGGTATGCGGAAGAGAAAGGCGAACCCCTCCATTTTAGAAACAACAATGTCCCGGTGGTATTTGCTCCATATTCCGTTGACAATGTTGTGTAATGTACCTTGAGACGGGGGTTCCGAGTAGAACTGCCCTAAGACCAAGGGCTCCCAAGACTTCCTGTTCTTCTCAATGACTGAGTTCGGAATCTTAATGCAAGCCTCCCCCGAAGGTAACGTAAAGGGTTCTCCTTTCTTGGATAGACGTGTGCCGATTCCTTTCGCGTGGTCACACCAGGTATCACCAGGAGCCGCATTGCTCGTGGCTGAGACGTTTAGACCCACATCTGAACCTGTCAGAGCTAAACCTGCATCCACGACACCTTTATCACCTGCAACAACCACTTCAGAGGAGACTGTGGGTGCGGCATCTAACACTATATCTGATTGTGAGCTCAAACATGGGGATTTGGCATCAACAGTAGGTAGGTTTGAAGGCCTGCAAGGAGCGTCCTTTACGACACTGGTTGCAGGATTTACCGGGGGAGAAACAGAGGGGCTCGGCTGTGGAGTAGCAGAGCTCGACTCAGATCTATTCGCATGGGCTTCATCACGCGCGGGGGATGGATCAGCCGACGAGACGGCGATCACAAACTCAGCAGACGGAGCCTTAGCAGATTGGGGAACTGGGTCTGACTTCTCAATCGATTGTTGAGCAACCTCATCAGCTGGGAGGCTGATTAGTGCATCAGAAACAGTCGCGGAGGGAAGAGACAGGGCCAACCCGTCAATCTTGGGAGAAGGAGATTTCAACGGAGGAGGCGACTTCGCCGGAGGAGGAGATTTCGCCGGAGGAGATGGCTTCGAGGACTTTGAAGCCGTAGGTTTCTTAGGCTTCTTCTTCGTCATCAGCTTCACCGGTGACGGAGAGGAGGAAAGGCTGTGGATCCGGCGCCGGATGAGACGCCGGTGAGCCGCTGAGAGTGTCGGCACTTTGTCGGAGAAAATCGCCAATCGCACTTTAGAGGAGAGAGAAAGTTACCGTTTTTTCATTAAAAAGATGTTATACTCATATTTATTGTATTTGGTGCAACGTTTGTATGTAACGTGACGTTCCTCCTTTTCTTTATAAGTTAGGTAGCTTTTTTATTTTTCTTTTATATAAGAAACAGTTTGCGATGGAGTGGGAACAAAAGAATTCAAGCCTACCCCCAACAATACTCTCTCAAGTCTCATCCACATCTCAACATTCAACAAACACTCGAGAGCCTACTGATTTCGCTTTTGTGAGTTTGGTCGTCGCCATGTGGCGGCATATATAGTCGTTGGAGTCAGCACTATGAAGTGCGTCTAAGGTTATGTTGACCAACCAAACCTTAATTTCTCAAATTTTAATAATTACCCTTTGTTTCTGGATAAATGTCACTTTATCATTTTTTCTTGTTACATAAAAAGTGTCATTCGAAGATATCAATGCAATTTATAATCACTTTCAGCTAAATATTAATTGTAAAATGTATTATTCTATAAATAAATTTGTTTATCTCAAATACTGTGGATTAACTTGTTGTAATTATTGAAAACATAAATATATCTCAATCATTTTTTTAATATGTGCGAAAAATATTTAAGTGACACTCTTTATGAAACGGAAGGAGTAATAACTTTGAGAAGTATTAAAATAATACTTACTTAAAAAAATTAATAGTAACAAAACTTAAAATTCTCAAATTTAATTACTAAAAAGTAGTAACAAAAAAACTAAGAAAATAAAAAGTGTGGGCCAAAAGAACGTACAGATCCATTTTCTTGCTTACCCTTTAAATTCGACAACTGAATATCTTGGCCCATTAGATTTCCAGGTGGGATAACCAGTAATTATGTCATTAGGAGACTAATACAGCTGGAGCTGGGTGATTATAGTTCGTTAATCACGCGCGTAGAAAAGCAAACAATGGTGGGCTCAACGGAGCAGATCAAGACCATTAAATGTGGGAAACTCAGACCCTTTCTCTTACAGCTGTCTGATCTGATTGGTCGATCCAGTTTGATTGCAATGAACCGCACCACACCCACATCCAACCCCTATTCATCACAAATTAAATAATAAAAATATAAGACATTAAAAGAAGAAAGGTAAAATTGACCGATAGGTCGTTGAGTGGCAGTTACCCACTGTCTCCCTAACGCCTTCATCTCCCTCTCCGTGTCCTCCACGCTCCTGTTCCACCCATTATCTGTGTTGACCACTCTCTTCTTCTGCGCGTGAGTATTATCTTTAACAGACAAAAGGTGGGCCGGGTCCAGTAACGGTCCACAACACGTGGCAGAGCGTTAAAGGGCTATTTATCTCTCATTCCAATCCGACGGTTCAGCACGTATCCAACTGTCAGAACCTTATCAGTAAACGGACGGTCGAAAACGAACTCACGTGTCAAGTGAACAGAAGACGTGCTTCCTCGCTTTATAAAACGCTCCGACGACTCATTCACCACTCTGTACTATCTCAGCCGACACTTGGAACTTGTCTCTAAAACCCTAGTCTTCTCGCTTCCGTCTCAAGTCAACCACTGAGTCTTGCCATCTATACTTGAATAAAGTTTTGATTTTTAATTTTCAGAATGGGAGATTCCGACAGAGATTCCGGCGGAGGACAAACCGGGAACAACCAAAACGGACAGTCTTCCCTGTCTCCGCGAGAGCAAGACAGGTTCCTCCCGATCGCTAACGTGAGCCGGATCATGAAGAAAGCTTTGCCAGCAAACGCCAAGATCTCCAAAGACGCTAAAGAGACGATGCAGGAGTGCGTCTCCGAGTTTATAAGCTTCGTCACCGGAGAGGCCTCGGATAAGTGTCAGAAGGAGAAGAGGAAGACGATCAACGGCGACGATTTGCTTTGGGCTATGACCACTCTAGGGTTTGAGGATTATGTTGAACCACTTAAAGTTTACTTGCAGAGGTTTAGGGAGATCGAAGGGGAGAGGACTGGACTTGGGAGGCCGCAGACTGGTGGTGAAGCTGGGGAGCATCAGAGAGACGGTGGTGTCGGCGACGGCGGTGGAGGATACTACGGTGGTGGGATGGGGATGCAGTATCAACAGCATCATCAGTTTCTTCATCAGCAGAACCATATGTATGGGTCCACAGGCGGTGGTGGCGGCGGCCACAGTGGAGGAAGGAGTTAAAAAGATTTGGTGAAGTGGATCTTTGTATATAGAGATACATATATACTCATCAAAGTATTTTAAGTAATCATGTTGGCTTATGTAAAAATATGATTTTGGGGCTTGTGTAAAAGAGGAACAAGTGTGTTTGAAAACAAATAGGAATCTGCTCCGTTTGATCTTTGTATTTAACTATTGGATTTGAATAGCATTGAATGCAAATGTTTTCGCTTAAGATAATTCAAATGTCAAAATGCTTAACATAGAGCAGAGAAAACAACTTTGATTTGCTTCTTGTGGGAAAAGAATGTTATTGGCGAGAACTGAGGTCGCGGTTGTTGAAGTACAAGTTGCCTTGTAGATCAGGTGCAGAGACGGGGAGAGGAGTGAAGCCTTCGTAGTGTCCGTTGGTTTTAGCAGAGCAAATGTCTGTCATATACCTTAACAGCTCATGGTTCTGTACGAATGGTTGCTTGTTGTATTCCCCCCATGGCATCCACTGCAGAAAGAGAAGAGGATTGTAAGTGTTTTGGTGGTCGAAGAGAGTCATTGAAAGGATGGAGAATGTTACCTGAGCTGCCTCTATCTCAGACTCTTGTGCATTGATCTCCAGAGAAAGAGGCTTCATCATGCAGACGAAGAACAGATCTGACTTTTCAAAGAAAGCTTTGTGGGTCTGTCTGCCAAGATTTAAAAACAGACAAGACTCAGTTATGTTGTTGCAATATAAGCAGATGATTGTGGTGGTTTTGGAGATGGAACCTGAAAGCCAATACTTGGACAAACTCTGTATCCACCTAAGAAAAACAAATGATCAAAGAGTGGGGATTAGCTCTTGGGTCTCAATGTAAAAAAATGTATAAGGTGGAAAGGCTTACTCCTGTCTCCTCTTTCACCTCTCTGACCGAGCCATCATGGATGTATTCTCCCTCATTGACTACTCCGGTGGGGAACTTCCAGATACCTTGGCCTTTAAATCTTCCTGTCTTCTCTTGAACCACTAGCACCTTTGGATTCAAAACACAGAAACAGAGATGTGATCAAAGTCTTGGACATGTTCCAAAAAAAAAACACACTGAAAATCTCATCTCATCTCACCTCTTTCTTGTGGTTTAGAACAAAGGCGGCTATGCCAACACGGTGAGATGCATTGGAAGGAAGGGTATGGTCTTGTTTGGGAATCCAATACACAAGCATCAAGTAGTTTTTCTCCGCGTGATGAAACCAGAATCCCTCCTACTCATCATAAACCACAACCCAACCAGTTTGTTATACAAAGAATCACCAAACAATTAACAAAGGAGTCTGAAGAAATCTGTTAATAACAACAACACCTTAACAGCAGTTTCAGCAAGACCGATAAGCTGCCTCGGCAATTTGATCCACACTCCCTTCTTTCCCTGTGTACACAAAGACACATTAGATCAGTTCAAAAGAGCATATGACAAAGACAAGTCTAGTGGGAAAGTTGATTTCACTTTCTCCATTATCTTTTCTTGAAAAGAGAATACACTTTCTTTGCAGCAAAAAGGTAACACAAAGAGTCTCTCTGGCCCGCAGCATTAGCAATACAATAATTGTCATGAAGAGAGAGAGAGTGACATCCATCCACACATTAATCACCACAACTTTTTCAATGATTCTATTGGAAACGACCGGTTATTTACAAACTCTGTCTAGATAGAAGAGAGAGAGAGAGAAAGAGAGTAACCTGAAGAGTCCAGTTAGAGAGAGAGGATCTGAGAAGTGCAGAGAAGGCAGAAGGATCCATGGGACGACTCATCTCCGTCATCACGCCACCGTACTTGTCTTCAACAGCCGGAAGCATTGTAACACCACCGTTTGCCTCCTCTCCAACCATCGGATCCGTGGAGGAAGCGGCCATGAATCTGCTCCTCGACAGGGAGTAACTGCGAAACGCAGAGAACCCATCAGCCGGAAAACGTAGAAACTGGGGAGAACGTAGACATCCATCACATGGCTTCATCAGCAATCTGATTAAACCATGGCTTTTCGCCATATGGCTAATCATCTTTCCGACAAGAAAAAAAAAAAGAAGAAGAAGACAACTTTAAAACTCAATCACACATGATCTGGTCTTATTACTCCCTCAATTCACAACCACAAGTTTCATTTTACGATGTAAATAGAAACAAACACACTTACCTTTCCCAAAACGTATGAAATCAATTAAAAAGGAAGGAACTTTCTGCATCAAATTCTATTTTTTAAACCATCTGTCAACATACAAAAAAAAAGGTAATACTTTTTTAGTTTCAAACCTTTGAGGTTTAAGGTCAAAAGAGTGTATGATAGAAGAAACGAGTTTGCTCAGATCAATGCTACAGTTGTATATTCTCAATCTTTAATAATATGATAATCTCTAACTTCTCTGGCAAAGGTGTATGTGATATAGTGTCGGGCTGTGCTGAGCCACAAGACAAAAAAAGTGTTTGGCTTGGCTTGGCTTGTCCACGAAACAGATACAAATCCGTGACGCGTAAGAAAACGACTCGAGTGAAGGATACATACAATGGAAGTTATCTTGCTTGTTTGAGGGTACAAAGGTAAAACTACACAGAGTCGGATCAAAGTTTTCGTTTTTACCCTTTTGAACTGTTTTCTTTTTTTTACTTGGTTCGGTCGGATTCTTTCACGCCGCCCATTTTTCAAATTTTGACCTTTTGCTTATGGAACTTCTCGCCGGTAACTGTCGGAAACGAGTCGGCGGTGACTTTGACAAGATGTTGACGCATTCGATGAGTGTGACTAGATGTATGGTACTTACAGTAGCCGTTCACCGAGAGAACTCAAGGAACGACGACGTTTTGGCTACGCTGGCAGGCTTGGCGTCGCCTCCTCAGAAACTCGAACCCATCAGGTGCGTTGTTAAGCCTCTGTCAGAGGATAAACATCCTCTGGATATTCTCACTGGAGGTCTGGACAGGCTGCCGGAGACCGCTGCTTCGAGGCTATACTTTGGGATGACGTGGAGGAAAGCGGTCAGTTGACGCGCGGGTTTGCAAAGGGTGAGCTCGAAATGGAGATTCAAGGTCGAGTCTCCAGAGATGGCACGTCTTGGGATGTTGTGTCTCTGAGGTAAAACAAAACGAGTCGAGAGCTTTGTGGTTCGGTTGGTCACACTGCGAAAAGCCTAATTAATTTTGAGGTTTATTAGAGAAGCTACACACATTCTTGTTCTCTCTAGATGTTTGGCTTTGTGGTATCATTTGATTTTAGATTGGTTTTAACATCACAACCTTTTACAGAGGTTGTTTATTCGGGCCTGAGTGTTGTGTATATACCACTTCTAAGCACTATTAGTGTACATGTAGTTCTTTGATTCTAGATGACATTTTGCTACCTTAATAGGTGTAGCAAATATTTGTTTTATTTGCTGAGCTAGGAAGAGTTAAGTTTTCATTCTCTAGATATAGTGAATTGTGTTACATTCTTTGAGTTTTGACAAACCACTTTCAAGATTAATGAATATTTTATTTGTTTGGCAGCTCGTCTGTTGATCGCGATGAACACTCTTCCCCACCAGGGACTCTTGGAGAAGCTGGTGGGTAGTATTGATGAAACGGCAAGAGAAGATGCATAACCAACTGATTAAGGTAGTGGACAATATGGAGCAGGAGAGAGAATACACAGGGAAGAAGCTTGGAGGCAACAAGAAATTGAGAGGATAAAAGAGACACGCAAGCAAGAGATGTCACGCAGCTCGTCTCTCATCTCTTTCATCAAAAGCGTTATTGGTGAAGAGATCGAGATCACTAACCTCTCTTAACAATGTGAATGGGCTCAGACACAAGGAGGTGTAAGATTAGGTTCTCGAGTTTTGTAATATTTTGGTTTAATTAAATCTACCACACTTTGTATTTTTACGGTATTGTGTTTATAAGTTTCGAAATAAAGACAAAAAAGGGTTTGGTGATTGGGATCTTGTAACGCCTGTGGGAGACGAAAAGGATCATCGGTTACATCGACTGTGACTGACACGTTCTTGAGCTTGTGAGGTCTGCAATTACATATGCTGACACTTGCTTCCACTTTTCTTTTCTTCTTTCTATCTCTCTTTCTCTTCTTGTTTTCTTCAAATGCACAAACACAAGCTCGTGTGAGTTTGAAGAAAGGATATGGAACGAGGAGGCTTCCATGGCTACGGCAAGTTCTCCCTCAACACCACCACCAATCCAGGTACTGTTACTTTCAGTTGCATGTGAAAAACATTCTCTGCTATATTCATTCTTCCATTGTCATGTTTAAGAGGGAAGCTTTTGATGGCAGAGAGCGGCATGCAGCTATCAGAACTCAACCAGCCTACCAAAACCGCTGACGGCGGCCAAGAGGAGTGCACGGTGAGAGAGCAAGACAGGTTCATGCCTATCGCCAACGTCATACGGATCATGCGGAGGATCTTACCTGCTCACGCCAAGATCTCTGACGACTCCAAGGAGACGATCCAAGAGTGTGTCTCCGAGTACATCAGCTTCGTAACAGGGGAAGCCAATGAGCGTTGCCAGCGGGAACAGCGCAAGACCATCACTGCCGAGGATGTCTTGTGGGCAATGAGCAAGCTCGGTTTTGATGATTACATTGAACCCTTAACATTATACCTCCACCGCTACAGAGAGCTGGAGGGTGATAGAGGAGTAAACTGCGGTGCTGGATCCGTTTGTATGACCAATGGCATGGTGGTCAAGAGGCCTAATGGTACCATGGCTGAGTATGGAGCCTACATGGCACCGTACCATTATCGTCATCAGAACGGGTTTGCTTACAGTGGTAACGAACCTAATTCTAAAATGGGTGGTTCATCATCTAGTTTTTGAACACAGTTTTCAAGCAAAAAAAAACAATGATGCTTTGTCTCTATGTATCTTCTCCTTGAACGAACCTAGTGTTTTCAATTGATCTTTTCTTGTGATAAACTGTGTCAATAAAGCATTAGGTTCCAAACAGCACGATTGTGATCATGACTCAACATAAATAAAAGGACTTAAACATTCAAAATTCAAATTCTCAGCTACAGAACAGATATGCATAATCTTCATCTAGCTACCACTTTCCAGAGGAGCTTCAACGCATACCTTTTTCCTCTCAAGAAGATCATCTTCCTCTTGATGCTCTTCAGAGAGAGGTTCCGGTTTCGAACAGTCTACTACAGGATCAACTCCAGTTCGTTTCCTCTGTGGAATCACAGTGAAGAAGGATGTTTTCCAGTCCCTCGTCTCAAGAAACTTGACGAGTATCTCCAAAACTTGGTTCACAGTGAGAACCTAAATCAATCAACAAAAAAACAAAACTCACAATAAAGTTTTGCTAAGACAAGTATATGCAACAAAAAAAAAAAGAGCAAATGCAGTAGAGCTTAATGAGACAACTGAAGTGGGAGCATACCTGAGAACTGGACATTTTCATATACTCTCCTATAGGAAGTTTAGCTGTTTTAATGCCTTGTTCTTGTGCCTTGTTCATGGTGATCCCTTTGAACCGGTTCCGATCCACCAAGCCACCAATAATGTAGATATCCTTGGGGTCAAGATCCTCTAAAATGGTTTCAGAGTCCGCAGTAAGGTACACCAGATTCTCTTTTCGATCAGCCATAGCCTCAATATAACACCTACTCTCCTTCTCTATAAACCATTTCTCGAAACCTGGAAGCCTATCGAGCTGAGTGCTCATCTCCCCTTGAACTCCCGTTAGCCACAGATGACAAGGAGAAGAGCTTCTCCCATTCACCGCATAGCAATACATTATCTGAATATTTACAAAACCAATCAATAACCATACAAGAAGGAACCAAAGTTTGAAGCTTTGCATACAAGAACGCAGTAAAGTTTGGAACTTTAGCATGACCCCACCTGCTGAACGAGGCTGGAGATCTCAGACTCGGACATGAGATGCGCGAAGTCGACATCTATTACGATGTTCTGTCCGATTTCTTTAGCTTTGGTGAGCCTCTCCATCTTCTTCTCTTTCTCCTCTGACCTCTTCTCCATTCTCTCCTTTCTGAGACTCCTCCTCGACTCAATCAGCTTCAGCCTCTCTTCCTCGGTGGCGTTGGCTAGCGTCTCTTCCCACTCCTTGTGCTTTCTCTCGCCTTCTTTCCTCTTGTGCTCCTTCTCTTGCGCCTTCTTCTCCGCTTTCTTCGCTTCGTATCTTTGCTGCTTCAGTTGCTTCTTCTGGGCGTTCTTAGAGAGAGGCTTCTCTTCCGCCGGAGGGGGAGGGGAGAGGTTGACCGGAGCCGGTTCGGAATCTGGTTTAAGGTGGTTAGCGAGGCTGTCGTTGTCGTCATTTTCCGTAGCCGCCGCCATTGCCGCGAAACGCAAGAGAGTAGAGGTCTAAAGAAAGGGGAACCGGTATGCGCCACTTCGAAACGGCGTCGTTTTAGGAAATACTTGGCTTTTCACAACCCATTCATAAGGCCCACTAATGAAAGGTTTTGGTTGGGGCTTACGGATTTCCAAAAATATCTAAAATATAAAAAATATTACTTGTGTTAATAATTATAATAATCTAAATCTTCAAAATTATTTGTTATTTTAAATTATTTTGAGTATTTTTAGATATTTTTGATCATTTTAGAAATTTTTAAGACATTTATGAATATATCAAACCGATTTTAACTAGAATCATATATTTTGTTTAGTTTTATCTTTTAAATTTATTTAATTTAGCTTAGAGTTGTATTGGATAACTGGCATTTCGGTTAATTCATCTGGAGAAAATAAAATTTTAACAAGTGGATTCAAACATATTTAAAATTTTCAATTATTTTTAACAGATCCAACTGAATATTTTGAATTAAACTCGATCCAAAATTTAAAATATTCTAACGATACTAATTTCTCTAAATTCAAAGTATTCGATTTGAATCTAAATTGATACCTCTCCTGAATATGTTTGGTAGGGTGTTAAAAACTTATCTAAACTGAAGTGTTATTAACAGAGTCCGAACAGATAACTCAAAAATCGAAAAAAAAAATCTGAAAAAATATCCGAAAAAATTGATCCAAATATCTAAATTAATATGAAATGTAAATATTTGAAACGTAAATATATACCTAAAATATTCAATTCCATTGTAAATTTGATATGATATCTAAAAGTAAGTATTTAAAATTTTTAATAAATATTTTAAATGTTTAATTCTATATAAGTAAGTATTTATTATTTTGTGTGCTTTTAAATTTTAGATTTTATTTTGGATATATCTGAACTAAGCTGATATAACAAAATCCGAACTATATATGATTATTTTATGAATTTAGGGTGTGATATAAATTAGAACTGAAAATATGTGTTATATTCGAACCTAATATGTACCCCTACAAATTTACTAGAATGAAACTTATGGTGTGATATATGCACCCAAAAAAAAAGGAAACTTTTGGTGTGATACAAATTTACTAGAATAGAATAAGACTTATAATGTGATACCTTAGTGTGTGTGGTATCTAAGTCCTTAGCAAGCAACCCCTTTTGTCTAATTGCAACATGTACGGTCTTTGTTTCCAAATGATTTTGAATCGGCTTTTAAGGCTGGGATAAACTGTTACTGCTCTCATCACATTTAGGAATGTCGTGGATACACTGGACATCTTCGGTGTTCGAATGGAAACTACAGAACAAAACTAACATCAATGATACATTGGATCTCACATCTCTTCCTTATAAAACATTACAAGAAAGGGACAAAAAGCAATCACGCAAACCAAGGTAGTGGAAGGCGACATTGAGATTGGTATCTGACGTGTAACTCTTGTTCTGTCTTTATCTCTTTCTTCCACCTTTATCTTTTTTAATGTCAATTATGATCTCTCTCGGTGTCACGTAACCTCGTAATCATCTTTAACACAAGCCCGATCGTCCTTATCTGCCAGCAAATCGATAGGTTCATGAGTTTTACACGTGCCCACAAGCCAAAGTTGTGATCATCTCTTTTGATTCTCATCTCTGCCTCTCTCTGAATTATCAGGCTCGGCATAACTTCTTGGTGACTTCCATGGCTTCATCCGTCTCTGATCAGTCCGTACAGCCTCAAGGTTCTTTCTTACTTATTAGTCCCTCGCGCCTGTTTGTTCTGTTCCAAGTCTCTCAGTTTGTGTTTCTGGTTGGTGCAGATGTTTGTGTTGTGGGAGTGGCGAGAACGCCTATGGGAGACTTCCTAGGCTCTCTCTCTTCTATAACTGCCCCAAGACTCGGCTCCATAGCGATTGAAGGTAGTGTTCTTTTACTCTCTCTCTGTCTCTTTTTTTTGGTTTCATTCACTGACAGCTTCACACTCCACTCATAGCCGCACTTAAGAGAGCAAACGTTGAACCGGCTCTTGTGGAAGAGGTTTTCTTTGGCAATGTCTTAACCGCCAATCTTGGGCAAGCGCCAGCAAGACAGGCTGCACTTGGTGCTGGGATTCCCTATTCAGTGATCTGCACCACTGTCAACAAAGTCTGTGCTGCTGGGATGAAAGGTAAACCTTTTTCATTTACCACTATGATCATTGAACATAAGATGTACACATCACTGTTTTTACTTTCAGCCGTAATGTTAGCGGCTCAAAGTATCCAGCTCGGTTTGAATGATGTTGTTGTGGCTGGTGGGATGGAGAGCATGTCAAACGTACCAAAGTACCTCCCAAACGCAAGGTGAAAGAAAGAAACACCAGAGAGGCTGTTTTGCGCTGTTTTTTTCTCATCCTGAAAAGCTTTCTTTCTTATGATTTCTGTGAGAGCAGAAGGGGTTCACGATTAGGACATGATACTGTTGTTGACGGTATGACGAAAGATGGACTTTGGGATGTGTACAATGACTTTGGAATGGGAGTTTGTGGTGAAATATGCGCTGACCAGTACCGTATTACAAGAGAAGAACAGGTCACTCATCCTTATCCTTGACCTGTCTTTTTTTGGCTCTTACTTACAGACCTTATACTTTTGTAGGATGCTTATGCTATACAGAGCTTTGAGCGTGGTATTGCTGCACAAAACGCTCGGTTGTTCGCTTGGGAAATTGTTCCGGTAATACCTCCTCTCCTTTCTTTTGGAATCAACTTTAATAGGATTGTAATGGTTAATAATAATAGCCAGAGGCCATTAGCTCAACTGGAACTGATCCTGGCCATTGTGTCAGAGGTCCCCAGTTCGCTGAGACGAAACTTATAGTACTGTAGTTTCGGGCCCGAGGGACTACGGACCCTTTTGGTATTCAGAAAAAAAGGAAGAATTATAAATTCATTCATTCATATTGATAGGTTGAGGTTTCTTCTGGAAGAGGGAAGCCATCTGTTGTTATTGACAAGGATGATGGAATTGGGAAGGTAACTGTTTTGAGCAACCGTTGCTTCTCTTAGGATTTGCATTCATTGCTTAAAACTTTTGTTTTTGGCGATGAATTAGTTTGATGCTGCCAAGTTAAAGAAGCTTAGACCAAGCTTCAAGGAGGATGGGGGATCAGTCACTGCTGGAAATGCATCAAGTATAAGGTCCTCTTTATTATGCATCTCTCTCGCTTGCTCTATGTGAATGCTTTTCTTCTGCTTTACTCATTGGCTCTGATTTACGTTGGTGGATCAGTGATGGTGCGGCAGCGTTAGTGCTAGTTAGTGGAAAGAAGGCTATTGAACTTGGATTGAATGTTATAGCTAAGATTAGAGGATATGCTGATGCTGCTCAGGCACCTGAGTTGTTCACAACCACGCCGGCACTTGCTATTCCTAAAGCTATAATGCGTGCTGGTTTAGATGCATCTCAAGTTGATTACTATGAAATTAACGAAGCTTTCTCTGTAATCCTGCTTACTTAGCTCTCATTGCTTTTTAACTTATTGCGTATGTTTCTAGAGGTATGACTGTTCTGACTTGTTACTCCCCACACAGGTTGTAGCTCTGGCCAATCAGAAACTGCTGGGGTTAGATCCTGTAAGTCATGAAACAAATACAGTTACGCAGGGCTGGATTAGAAAATTTAGAGGCCGTAAGCATTTGTTAAGAATTTTTGTAAAAATCTTTTTCTTCATAAATTGGGTTTTGGGAGACTAAACCTATATAAAAATGTCAAAAGAAATTTGGAACCAAGACCAATGTTTCATTGGGTTTGGCTCAAATCTGGCCCTGCAGGGAATGTCAGTTTCAGTGTGTCTGATAATGTATACATAAACAGGCACGGTTGAATGCACATGGAGGGGCTGTTGCATTGGGACATCCACTGGGATGCAGTGGTGCTCGCATTTTAGTCACATTACTGGGTGTAAGTCCTAAGAGCATGCAATAATGATGTTGAATAGACTTGAATCCACCATGAATAATTGTTGTTGAATCCTTCTGATTCAGGTATTGAGAGCAAAGAAGGGAAAGTATGGAGTGGCATCAATATGCAACGGAGGAGGAGGAGCATCAGCACTTGTTCTCGAGTTCATGTAAGCTTCCCTCTTTTAACTCTGGTAAGCATATCATTTAGCATAAAGCAAGAGCTTACATGCCAACTAATGCTTCTTAATACAATGCTTTTTAACTTCAAACTTATTGACTTGTTGCCAGGTCGGAGAAGACAATCGGGTATTCATTACTCTGAAGCATTTTGAAGTTATAGAACGCAAAATCATGTGTACATTGTTTAAGTTTGTGTGTCATGAGAGGCAATAAAAGTGTGTTAGAAATCAAACTAATATTGATACATACAAACTGAAGTGAATTTGTAATGCCAGTGATGTTTACGTCTAGTCACAACTCTTATGGGAGATATAGTTTAACGCGTGAGATTAGTGCTGGGATTTTGAGCCGAACCAAACCAAAATTCTCGGCTAGTTCGGTTAGGAGTTCGGTTCAATTCGATAGACTTTTTAAAGAGTTTGGTTTTCGGTTCTGTTTGGCAATTGATTATTTTGGTTTTCTTTTAAAAAGAATTATAATGATAGATACCATAACATTTAATATAGGAAGTACACCAAGAGTGAGAAGGGCAAGGCGTTGGAGGAATGAAGGATAATGAAGTGAAGTGGAAACTTCTATCTGAAAGAGAGGGTTTGCCGTTACCACTAATAAACGACTACTTGTTCTATAAAGGGTCGAGAACGTTTCTATTTTAGCCTTATGCTTTGTTTGTTGAAAGTGAGTGACGCTATGAGTCTCTCTTCACGATCGTCATGAGATCGATGATTCGTTTTACTTTCGTTATGAGATTGTAATTCGAATTGTACTTTCAAAGCTGAATCTATACAAATATTCCTTTCTTCCTATACTTGTGAGTATCGAGAGTCTATCATTGGTGCGGTGAAAAGTTCGAATTCAACGATTCAGATGTCTATGAGTGGTTCTCCGGAGTATTCTCAGATCGCTGACGAGGAGGATCTACGCGGTTTGGGCTTGGAATCGCAGATCGAGTTTCTATCGGGCGCGTTCTTTCGCTTGAACAGAGAACAAGGTGTGGCGAACGCGGCGATCGCAGCGGTTGAGGCCAAAACGTCGTCGATCGACGGGAAGATGAGTTCGATGGAGACGGCGATTACAAATTTGGCTTCATCGGTGCAAGCTGTGTTGAAATTAGTGGGGAAGATGCCAGCTCAAGAGGTGGAGCAACAATCTGGTTCTTCGATCGCGGCTTCTCAGGTTCGCCGTCCCTTTCGAGATATTAACCAGAGTGCTTCGTTAGGTTTTCGTTCCGATGAGTTGAATCTGGGAAATAGAGAGAGTATGCTGAAGAAGATTGAGATGCCGTTTTGTGATGGATCGAAGGTAGCGGAGTGGATTGTGGATATTGAGTATTTCTATACTCTTGGGAGATACAGTGATGCCACAAAGCTTGATTTGGTTCCTCTTTGCTTACAAGGAGCGTTGAAGAAATGGTACGCGTGGGTGATGCGTCGTGAGGGATTTCAGAGTTGGGGAGACTTTGTTCAACGAATGTTAACGAGGTTTTCAGAATCTATTGATGATGAGCCGGCTACTAGGCTGTTTGCTATCAAGAAAACGGGAACAGTGGCTGAGTATGTTTCGGAGTTTGAGGAACTTTCTTCACTGGTTCCTGGTGTAGCTGATGACCATCTGGAACGCATATTCTATAATGGTTTGACTTTGGAGATGAAGGAGGTAATAAGAATGAAGGATCCGCATGGATTATCAAATTACATAGCAGCGGTGTTGAGAATGGAGAGCAGTGCGTTTTGTAAAGTGGTGGGAGAAACTCAGTTGGGAGAAGGACGTCAAGGAGCTCGGAAACAGTCTACTTCACGCTTTCAGGGAGGAGGTAGTCATGGCAGAACAGTTGAGAGATTGAAGATTGATTCGGGAGCTTCAAAGGAGAATGTTCCTCCCCAAAGAGAAGTGCAGAGGGCACGGTTGAGATATTCGGATACTGAGTTGGATGTGATGCGACGAGATAAATTGTGTTTTCAATGCAAAGCTCATTGGTCGAAGACTCATGATTGTCCAAACAAGGAGTTACGAATTTTAACAGTCATAAATGGTTGTGAGATGGAGGTACTGGAACAACAAGACTATGATTTGGAGGAGAATTATCAGAGTGGAGTACAACAACTTATGACGTTATCATTCAATTCTTTTGTGGGCATTGATTCACCAAAGACAATGAAGTTGTGTGGCTTGATCACTCAGAAGGAGGTGATTGTGATGATTGATAGCGGCGCGTCTCATAACTTTGTGTCGCCAGCGGTGGTGAGCAAGTTGCATTTGAAGGTGGAGATGGATAAGAACATGGAGGTTTTGTTGGGAAATGGCGTGTCAGTGCGAGCTCTTGGATGTTGCAGGGAGGTTAAATTGCAGTTACAGTCCACGGAGTTCGTGTCTAACTTTATTACCTTGGAGTTGGGATCTGTTGATATCATATTGGGTGTGCAATGGTTGGAGACTTTGGGGAGATGTGAGGTTGATTGGAAGAAGCAGGAGTTATCATTTCTTTATCAGGGCAAGCGTGTCACGCTGGTTGGTGATCCAGGGTTGCATAGTATCAATCAATCGTTACAGTCCATCTCTTCAGCCATGGGTGCAACTACACAGGAGTATGATCTGGAGTTCAAAGGAGTGGAAGGGAGTTCTGTTAGGGGAGAGCCTAATGCGTTGGTAACGGTTTTACTGCAGCAATTTGCGGATGTATTTGCAGTACCTACAGCCTTACCGCCACTAAGAGGAACAGAACATTCGATCTTGCTGGTTCCGGGGGTCTCGGCTGTCTCGGTACAACCATATCGATACCCTCATGCTCGTAAGATTGTTATGGAAGAAATGGTATCAGAGATGCTCAAGTCGGGGATCATACGTCCAAGTGATAGCCCTTTTTCGAGCCCTGTTCTTTTGGTGAAGAAAAAAGATGGAAGTTTTCGCTTTTGTGTGGATTATAGAGCCCTCAACCGAGCTACTGTCCCTAACAAGTATCCAATTCTTGTTATAGATCAGTTGTTGGATGAACTCCATGGTGCAGCAGTATTTTCAAAACTTGATCTACGGTCGGGCTACCACCAGATACGGATGTGTGAAGAGGATGTGAAGAAAACGGCTTTCAGAACCGTGGAGGGGCATTATGAGTTCATGGTCATGCCTTTTGGCTTGACCAATGCCCCGGCTACGTTCCAAAGTTTGATGAATAAGGTCTTTAAGCCGTTCTTGAGGAGGTTTGTATTGGTATTCTTTGATGACATATTGGTTTATAGTGCCAATATGTCTGATCATTTGCAACATTTGAAATTGGTGCTAGAAGTTCTTCGGGAGCACAAGCTTTTCGCGAATGCTAAGAAGTGTTTGTTTGGGGTACAACAAGTTGACTATTTAGGTCACATCATCTCACAGGCGGGTGTAACTACTGACGGAGAGAAGACTGCAGCCATGCGTCAGTGGCCAATTCCAAAGTCAGTCAGGCAGCTGAGGGGGTTTCTTGGTTTCACGGGTTACTATCGCCGGTTTGTGAGGCATTATGGGTTGATGGCGAGACCATTAACTACCTTGCTGAAGAAGGACCAGTTTGAATGGTCAGACGAGACTCAAAGGGCGTTTGAGAAACTGAAAGATGCGGTGACAAATGCTCCAGTTCTGGCTTTACCGAACTTTGATAAACTCTTTGTTATTGAGTCGAATGCTTCAGGTTTCGGTTTGGGTGCTGTGTTGATGCAACATGGCAGGCCTATTGCGTTTTTCAGCCATTCGCTTACTCCAAGGGAGAAATTAAAGCCTGCTTATGAAAGAGAGTTGATGGCAGTTGTTATGGCGGTTCAAAAATGGAAGCATTACTTGCTTGGTCGTCGATTCCACATTCATACGGATCAGAGGAGTATCAAGTACCTGTTGGATCAAAAGGAGGTGAATATAGATTATCAAAGATGGTTAACTCGTCTGTTGGGATTTGATTTTGAGATTTTTTACAAGCCGGGGTGTGAGAATAAGGCTGCTGACGGGTTATCTCGAAGCATGTCGTTGTCGGGTTTGTTGATGCATATAACGGTTCCAACAGTGATTCAATGGGAGGATTTATTCGCCGAGATTGCGGAGGATGAAGAGTTACAATTGAAGATAGCTCAGGTGTTGAAGGATGACTCTGCTTCTAAGTTCAAAGTGGTTGATGGGAAGTTATGGAGGAAAAAACGTTTGGTGATTTCGAAGAAGTCTCGTTTCATTCCCTTAATTTTGGAGGAATGTCACAGTAGCAAATTGGGAGGTCATTCAGGGGTTGCGAAGACTTTGAAGAGGATCCAGATGTCGTTTCATTGGGAGGGGATTAAGAAGTGTGTTCAAAAATTTGTTGCGGAGTGTTCGATTTTTCAAACCCACAACCATTCTACATTGTCTCCTGCGTGCCTTCTTCAGCCGTTACCTATACCTGAGAAAGTGTGGGAAGACATTAACATAGATTTCATTGAAGGTCTACCTACATCTCAAATCTCAAGGAGTTAATGTGATTTGGGTAGTGGTGGATCGTCTGAGTAAATATGCTCACTTCATCAGCTTGAAGCATCCCTTTACCGTGACGGATTTGGCGCAGAAGTTTGTTATGGAGGTAGTTAAGTTGCATGGTTTCCCGAGAAGTATTGTTTCTGATCGTGATCGCTTGTTCCTAAGTGCGTTTTGGAAGGAAGCCTTTCGCTTAGCTGGAACAAAGTTGAAGTATAGTACTGCCTTTCACCCTCAAACAGATGGGCAGACGGAGGTCCTGAACCGTTGCTTTGAGACATACTTACGCTGCTATGCTTCAGCTCATCCTCGCACTTGGTCTTCTTTCTTGTGTTGGGCCGAGTTTTGGTATAATACATCGTTTCACAAGTCTCTTCAAGCTACGCCGTTTCAGGTGGTGTATGGTAGAGAACCTCCTAGCTTGATTCGCTACGAGGAGGGTTCTACTCGAAACTTCAAGCTAGAAGAGTCTTTGAAAGCTCGTGATAGGATGCTGGAGCAGTTGAAGCAGAACTTACGGAGAGCTCAGCAGATCATGAAGAACCAAGCGGATCAGAAACGAAGGGATGTGTCATTGGAGGTTGGGAATATGGTTAATCTTAAGCAAATGGTGGTGCGTCGTTTCTGTCAGAAGCTCGCCGCTAAGTTCTATGGTCCTTATCAGGTTGTGGCTAAGGTTGGTAAAGCTGCTTATCGGTTGTTGTTACCAGAGGGCTCGAGGATCCATCCAGTCTTTCACATATCTCAGTTAAAGAAAGCTTTGGGTAAAGCTGAGACAGTTCAAGCATTACCACTGGTTTGTTTGGATCCTGTTGATGCGCCATTGGAACCTGCTGATGTGATTGCCAAACGCCACACTGACAAAGGAGTATTGGAGTTGTTGGTTTCTTGGGTGGGGAAGTCTCATGCTGAAGATTCTTGGATGTCGTCGAGAGAGTTTGTGGATTCTTTTCCTTCTTTCAAGCTTGAGGGCAAGCTCGGTTTCGATGAGAGGAGTATTGATAGATACCATAACACTTACTATAGGAAGTACACCAAGAGTGAGAAGGGCAAGGCGTTGGAGGAATGAAGGATAATGAAGTGAAGTGGAAACCTCTATCTGAGAGAGAGGGTTTGCCGTTACAACTAATAAACGACTACTTGTTCTATAAAGGGTCGAGAACGTTTCTATTTTAGCCTTATGCTTTGTTTGTTGAAAGTGAGTGACGCTATGAGTCTCTCTTCACGATCGTCATGAGATCGATGATTCGTTTTACTTTCGTTATGAGATTGTAATTCGAATTGTACTTTCGAAGCTGAATCTGTACAAATATTCCTTTCTTCCTATACTTGTGAGTATCGAGAGTCTATCATATAACCAAAATAATACCAGAAACACAAATTGAACCAATCAAATTTCAAACCGAAATATATCCAAAATTTTATTAAAACTAAACCAAAATATAACTGAAATTAAAAATTTGGGTAGGATTTTTGAAAACCAAACTAACTGTGAATACTGAACCGAACAAATAACTAATTCGGTAAGATTTATGTTGAACTGAACTAACCGAAAACCGAACTACTGGAACCCACAGACCTAAGTTAGTTGATAGACCAGCACTCACCCAGATTCTTAGGGAGTTAGAGAGGTACATTTTCCAAAACTACATATAAAATTTGCTACAAATGTCGATCCAGAGGATCAAATATAAACTATAGATGAATCTAGGAGTACATTGAGTTCAACATCTTATTCTCTTTTCTTCACTTTACATTTGCATGGCTATGGAGATGACAGTGCTCAGTACTTCGTCATTTGAATTGCTAGCTCAACTGTAAAATACATCTTAATTGTGAACCCACTGAAAGGAATCCCCTCAGAAGCATTCAGGGTTCATCATCTTCCAAGTTCTCATGAACTGGCTTTTCTGTCATCAACCGGCTTGCTCAGATCATTGCAGTTCTCGAACTTGTGCAGTTTTGATTCTATGGTTTTAGCCATCTCAACACGTTCAGCTACAGGCTCAGGAAAACCCACGTGGAAAGAACCTTGCTTTGCAGGCTCAGCTTGTCCCTGGGTCTCATAATGGTGCTTGACATAGTTGTATAGCTGTTGATGGAAAGGATGATCGATAGAAAAACAATCTACACTCTGAGTATGGTGAGATGACCCAGAGCTTCCTCTTCTACAGAAATGTGGGAGTGATGTGTAGTCCATAATCTACAAAAGAACCCACAAAAACTTTAGAGAAACTTTTGCATTTTCACACCAAAAGATCATAAGCAAATGCTTATTATATATACCTTCAATAACTCATCCTTTCCGCAACCGGATAACACATGAACTTTTTTCCTCGTCCTCTCTTGTAAAAGCGGTTTTACAACCTGTTACACACATATGTACATGCTTTAACTAGCTAACACCTTGACTTGCAAAAACAGAAGAGAATCACAGAGGCTTTTTACCTTCCAACAGGCGGAAAATATATATGGAGCGTTCACAACATAGTATGTGTTTGTCTTCTCTGGATAGTTCAGATCATCAATGGTTGATATGATCGTCACTAACTGCATCAAGATGTTGAGCACACAAAGTTATTAAGAAGAGTATAAAGAGTGTTTGCGTTGCAGTATCATTATTCATTATTATTGTTTCATACCTTAATTTGGCTGAGGGCTGAAAGTTTCAACCCTGTCATGTCTAGAACCTTGACGCAGGTGGTGATTGGCCCCCCATTCTTCTTAGATACAGACGGCTGTAACAGTTTTATACAAATTAGTAAATTACAGCAAGAAAGAAACCAAAAAAAAAAAAGAAGAAGTTTAGTCATTTAACATGTAACTCTCACCAGTAGTACACGGTCTCTGTATTCATTGATTTGGATGTGTGATTGGACATAGTAGTGAACCTGTATGCGGAAAACGTTCATTTTTGTTTAACACTTGATCTTGTGAAGAACTAGGACAAAAACAAGGAAGCAACTTACAGAAGCTTTGTCGAATGTGCTGAGGCCAACACCAATAGCAAACACAGGCAAGCCCTAAACATCAAGGTTAGCACCACTTAAGAACTAAGAAAAGATATGCCCAAGAAAAAAAAGGCAATGAGGAATCATCCTAAGTGGGTGGGGCTACCTCTCTGGTGTAACCTGACATTCCTATGAGCTGAGAATCACGTACGTCCCTGTACAGCTCACTAGGAACAATAGGTTTCTGCGTGAACCAAAAAACATGATTTAATGTTCATACAACACAGAGCTTATAAAAACACAACACACACAGACAAGGAGAGAGAAAATGAATGACTCACGGATAAGATACTGTCAATTTGATTATCCACCCTCCAACGCAAACATTCAACCAGCTGAAAGTGAATTTACAAAAAAAAAAAAAAAAAAAAGAAGGATGAAACCAGACACATTCAGAAACCAGATAACGAGGAGTTTTAGGAGATGTGACATACCATTGTATGAGCTTTTATTAAGTTCCAATCTCGTGCTTTTAGAAAACGAATCAAAGTCTCCCTCAGGTATCCCTGATGGACATTCTGCAGATTCACAACAATGAAAATAAGAAGCTTGGAGCAGGGAAAGAAACCATTCTAGCTCTCAAAGAACCGGACATACCTTAAATGTTGTCTTCAATGGCTCCTCAACTGTCACGAAGTTTTACCCAGTTAAGTATAAGCAAATCCAAGCAAAAACAGAAACAGGTGAGAAGAAAAGGTCAGACCTTTATCTATGAGCTCCTGGAATTCATCAACGGCTTGTTCCGAGACGATCCCCATTGTTCTTCCTCTGAACAGAGTTTCCTAGAAGAAGAATAAGAGAGTAAAATTCCAAGATCGACTCTCTTTTTTTTTCTCCTCTTGTCACGTTGCACCGAACTACTATTAGTTAGTCCATCATTAAAGGTGAACGAGGTGGTGGTAGGAGAGACAGCAAAACACCCCCGACAGAAATTAACTCATTGTCTTTAACATAGGAACTACTTTGACATAGACTTGTCGTAATATCACCTCCAAATGTTCTAAAAGTCTAAACCAAAATTTAAAGAAGAGCTTCAGATTTCTTTCCGTCTCTGTTGGTTATGTTTGAATAATCAAAATCCTATCTTGTCTTAATTAAAGTCTAGAGCTTTTTTCAATGAACTAACGGAACAAATGAGAGAAAGATTCAAACTTTGAAATAAGGGAACGTTATTTGTAAGCGGTATATGCAGTTTCATGTTAATCACTTACTATAAATACACTTAAGAACTCGCTGTGGGATTTGGTGAGTCTTTGTCTTTTACTGGTAAAAGAAAGCTCAAATAGAAGAGATAATGGCATATTCAAAGTTGGTCTCTTTTTAAGTCTCTACTATTCAAAACCTTTAGAAACGTTTTAATTTACTTTTCGATTGGTAAATTTCCTATAAAGAAAGAGTAAATTTACGGCGTATTAAAAGGTTTAGGGGCCGGCGATAGCTATGAATGGGTCTGCTCTCTCTACGTGTGTGTGTGTGTTATTCAAAGGTTAATTTCCTTGTAATGGCAAAACATGACTATAGCGCACTAAAAAAAGTCTTTCTTTGTGATTTGTAGTGCAAAAGCCAGCAATAAAAGACAAAACCAACTTGTTGAACTTTGCCTTTTGGCTCCTTTTTTTTTTTTTTTTTAAATCTCAATCTTTTTTTTTTTTTGATCAAATTTGACATCTCAATCTTTGTGCTAGTTATGCATGGGAAATCGAAAGTCTAACACCACCAAACTAATGATAGTACACCGTCAAAATAATGATGTTTTAATGAATCCATTTAACGGGTTGGCGTCGTTAACTTAAGTGTAAAATTTTCAATTTTTTCAGTTCAAAAAAAAAAAAAAAATCAATTTTTAAATATTTAGGTGTTAATTAGTATTTAAAAATAAGTTCTGTATTAAACTTGACAAAAAAAAGTTTTGTATTAAATGAGAAACTAAAATAATTTAAATATTTTTATAACAAATAAAAATTATGTCAAGTATTTATTGGAACTTTTCCTGATTTAATGCAAAAGCCAAGAAGGAAAGACAATAACAAGGTAACAACTTTGCCCTTTGGCTCTTTGCATGGGCTTTTCTTCATCCATCTTTTTACTAGTTAGTTATACATTGAATGTGAGTTATGAAACGTGGACATAGAGAAATATTAGGTGGCTCTCAAGATTTGATCTGTTTTGGCCTAATCTAAAATCAGCAAAACTTTAGTTAAAGTTTTCCCAAAACCTAAAGATGCTATCTTTTCATCAAAAACTGGTCGTCGAGGCTAGCTTTTAATCGTTGCAAATTGACACATACGTGAGTATAAACCTTGTACTATATGGATGAAAATGGTTTTTGCCACAAACTCATCAACCTCCCTATGACATGAAACCAGGCTGTGCTTTTGGAAGCATGAGCATAAGGCTCTTCGGTTACTAAGAAATTCCTTGATAGGCCTGCGCATTTTACCCGAACCCGAAAATTTAAACTGGAATCGATCCGAAAATACATGTTCGGGTTCGGGTCTATGCTAAAGTATATAAATGGATCCTCTTTCTTTGGCCCCATGGATCCCGGTTTGGGTTAGACCCGATCGGGTGCCCGAAATACCCAAAACTTATTTGTATATTTGGGTGTTTTGGTATATTTTTGGTATTTCATATATTTTTTAAGTTTTGTGTTCGGGTCTTCGAGAAATAGTTTCAAGTATAATTTTAGTTTTGCAAAAGTATAATGTGGATATTCAGGTAAAATTTTGGGTATTTTTTGGGTTTTTGGATCAGATTTCGGGTATTTTCTCGGTTTTTCTGGTATTTTTGGATTTTCGGGTCCAGTTTGAGTACTTTGGTTTTTTCGGATCATAAATACCCGAACTGTCCCAAACCCGAAATATACCCAAAAATTACGGGTATTGAAATTATAGACCCGCGCCCAACTGGAACCGACCCGTACGCAAATCGTCCTGGACCTGAATTATACCCGAAAATTACAGGTATTGGAATTATAGACCAGAACCGACCCGTACCCAAACCGTTCCGAACCCGAAATATACCCAAAAATTACGGGTATTGGGATTATAGACAATAACCGATTCAGACTCGACATGAACCGACTCGAACCCGAACCTAAAATTTCTAAGTACCTAGTTGGGTCCAAATGTCTATGATCCGGACCCGACAAGAACCGACCCGAATCCGACACCCAACCCGAATGCCCAGGTCTATTCCATGGGAAAACCTTATTACCTATATTCAACACTTCAAATCTTTTCTTCAGAAACATAGAAGATGAATTCAACTCAACTTTTATTAAAGCTAGCAGACTCCATGTTTTCTGTTGATGTATGGATCACCAGATTTGATTATTAAGAGTGAGCAAAAAAATCAGAAATTTCATCTTGCCATACGCAAAACTGTTTCAGGGTAGAGCAAGACGGTGATGATGCCCTTTACATCCTAAGGGGAGTCCATAAGTTTAGTGATATCAGAGACCATGCTTGTGTAATAGTCTGGTTCAATCTTGTTGTTCTCGTCTAGTAGATTAGACTCACTTGTACACCCTGTTTTCAGAAAAAGAATAAGAGTTAGAGACAAGCTCAATCATTGCACATATGGCCACCAAAGAGAATCAAAGTCATAGTAGTAAGGACTGCTGAGCAGTCTGACACATAGCATCAGCAGTCATAGGAAATCACCTCTGACCTAGACACCGTGATTTTTT